>NW_007247300.1:88509-134378 GCF_000164805.1 Carlito syrichta | reverse complement strand
CATGATGACTATCTTAAACTTTACTATTTACACAATGCTATGGAAGCTTTTAATTATAGCTTAAGCCGATTTCCTAAAGAATGTGGCCCAGTCCAAAGATCACACTGGGCCCTAGAGGATGTGGCCCAGTCTAAGGTCCATGGTGGGCCACCTTTTGGAACAATAGACTACAATCTCTTAACAAAATGGCTATTCCAAAGTCCTATATATCTATCCTAATTTCTATGAAAGTTTTCCAATTCTTAATTCTAATATATAAAGCTGATTAGTAGTAGCAAAGCTTCTAAAACCTAAATGTAAACTGTAAATGTACTAAGGCCAAAACTTCGATAGTAGAAAGTGGAGACAATGACATTTCTAAAGTTAACTATATTCTTATTAAACCTAAAAATATTATGATTGATTATGTTTGAACTAACATGATTCGTAGCATGACCTATTCTACAATACCTTCTATGAATAAAATAAATTCAATTTCTATAACAGGTAGAAAAAAGACCTTACACTAACTGTAGCTAAAGTCAGCCTAAAAGAATGCAGCCCAGTCCAAAGTACGTGCTGGGCTCTCAGGAATGTGGCCCAGCCCAAACTCTGTGCTGGGCCACTCTTGACAATCATCTATACCATTGAAAAGCTGAAAACAGCTCTCCATAAGTATATACTAATTCTACAAATATTCTTTTAAATCTTATAAAGAAGCTTGTACCGTATAAAAGGCTCCCAAATGTGACCTGAGTTTGAATTATATCTAATACCTAAGCCGAAACCGCAGTTTATGGGAAACAGGAACAATGGGTTTCTAGAGTGAGCCATGCCTGTCACAGTCACAGAGACTTCAGCTTAGGCCAGCAGAGTTCCTTTAGGTTATTTGTGCTGCATGGCAAAAGGGGGAGGAAAATGGGATCTATGGCTCCCGAACACGTCCTAGCGGTCTCGAGGTCCACGGCCCTCCCTGATCCCTAACGCTCAGTGGGCCTCCGTGGCCGGCACCCAACAATTAGTGTTAGTGAGACAAATAGTGATGTAATGATGCAATGTAAATGAAGAAATATAACGCAGATAATCTATGACAGTGAATCTAGTACTGGTGAGAATGAATCAGACACTGAATGAACAAAATATGATCCAAAAAGAAACCTACAAGTGTTTATTGGTAATCCAGGTGTCACAGCATTTCCAAATGATCCTCAAAGTATAAATGAATTTGTTGGACTATTTATTGGAGACGATTTTATATAAATGATCACAACTGAAGCTAACAGGTATTATTATCAGTTGTGCCACAGATAAAAATGTCCATAGACATCAGAAAAGTGAAGCAATACTACAGTGTTCATGATGAAAGAAATTCTAGCAATAAATATTTTGATGGGACAAGTGACGAAAACAATACATGATTATTGGTCAACACATTTGTTAATTGCAACACTGCTATTCAAAAATAATGACAAGAAATAAAGTCCTACAAATATTACAGTTTTTGCATTTTCCAATAATGCAGAAATGCAGACAAATCTAAGTAGATTCTACAAAATTGAACCCATAATAAATTAGTGTTAAATAAGTTCAACACTGGGTACAGACATGAACAAGAATGTTCCTTGGAGAAATCCATGATATTTCATCATGGAAGATTGTCTTTTCAGGTGTATAAACCAAATAAAAACACAAAGTATGGAATGCTAGTCAGAGTGGTATCTGAGGTAAATACTGGATATGTCTGCAGTTTTCAGCTGTATTGTGAAAAAGGTGACAATTTAGAAGAGATCTTTCACTTGTGCTTATCAACAGAAGTTTGTGGCACTAGCTTCAGATTTTTTTATTTTTATTTTCACCAGCTCTCAGTATTAGAAGAGTGAAAAATTTGGTGGTTGTAAATATATTAAGATGTTAGAATTTTCATCTCCTGCTGCCAGCAATTGGTAGCCAGCCAACGCCTATGTGAGGGTAGGGGGCTGAAATAACTTGACACAGTGTCTCCCGGGATCTCACCCCCTTCCTTCCTTTCCCAGTATGGTCACAACTCACAGGACATCCAGTCCATGGTGGGGAAATGGGACCTCCTGTCTCTGCCCTCCCAATCTCATTGGCTTGTTGCTGAGGGAAGTGGGGAGTCAGCTAGGCACTCACCAGCCTACTTCTACATCTGTTCCGCTGTCTGCATCCATCACTCAGCTGCTGGCTCAGGGTGAAGGGTGAATCCTCTGGGGTTCCTCATCTGTTGCTACCTGCTAGGGCTGGTGCACTAGGGGCAATGTTCTCTGAGGTGGCAAAGAGCAGCCCCAGTGCAAGGCAGAGATCAGTGCCTGGTCTCAAGATGCAGTTCTGTTGTTTGCTGAGGCTGCCCTGGAGCATTTCTCTGCCCAGGCATTAGAGAATCTGATCGCTTTCTCTGCCCGCTGCTGTTTCTATCACGAATGGGGTCAATAACGCCCTCCCCAGTAGTTACCAGTTTCCAGATCCTGGGACCAGTGGCAAGGCTCTGGAGCCCTGTCCAGTCTGAGGGTGGCCTCTCCCCACTGCTTTGTGGGTACTTTGACTCAGGCTCCCTCATTGCGTTGCCTCTGTGATCCTCACTGCCAGCATTCAACCTGGTGCTGTGGTGGTGGAGTCAGCAGTCACTCCAGCAATTCTTCCCAGGAAAAGTTCCCAACTTGTCTGCTGCTAGGTCTCCTGCTCCGATTGCATGCATCTGTGTTTGGTACAGTGTGGGGGTAGGGCGTCTGCCTCTCTGGTATCACGCACTTGGAGTATCCTCTTTGGGCAAATAATGGTTGGCTTCAGAGGGGTGCAGAGATCACCCTTGGTCTCAGAATGCAGGCTGCTCAGAGTTGAGAGAGTTAAAGATCTCTGCTCAGTCCCAGGACAGAGAAAGGGCTACAGTCTGTGTTTTCTCCTCCAAAGGGGATCAGCTCCAGGTTTCCTCCCAGCGCTTTCTCCATGGTCTCTGCTTTAGTGTCTGGCCTGTTGCCCCAGGTGGTGGTGTGGGCCAGGTGTCAAATGTCGAGAGGCAGCTGATCTCTTCTGCCTTTTCCCAAAAGATGCCCCAGGGATGGTGGAGCCTTCTGCATGCAGCAGGTGCCTGGCTAACATTTCTTAAAGAAAGGACCACAGAATGACAACATATATAAATATGTATAGAATATTTAATAAACTACTACAAAGTATTATCAAAAGGAACATCTAATTTAAAACTTAGAACACACTTCATATAAGAAGATATATAAATGGCCAGTATGCACGTGAAAAGATACTCAAATCATTAGCCTTCAAGTAAGTAAAATGAAAATCACAATAATGTACAATTTTATACTCAAGAATAAGTAACCTTGGAGAGACTAACAAGACCAGATGTGGGTGAGAGTGTGGAAGAACTGGGTCTTTCATACTTTGTAAGAATGCATGTAAAATTGGAAATCCACTCACCAACTTCTTTCATGTAGGCATTTATCCAAGGTAAATGAAGCCATAAGTCCACAAAAATAATTCCACAATAGTATTCAAAACTACTTTATTCATAATATTGAAAAGTGAACACAGTGCAAATTTTCATCAACAGAATGAATACCAAATTGTGTTACATTCATACAGTGGAATACTTTTCTAGTAATAATTAATGATATATAATACACACAACCATATAAATAAAATTTTAAAACATATTGAACAAAAGAAAACAGAACCAAAAGATTTAATACCACATGACTTAATTTACATAAACTGTAGGAACTGACAAAATAATCTGTCATCAAATAAATCAGAACAGTAGTTTCTGATGACTGGTACATGCAGTGTAAAAGGGAACTTTGGAGGATTAATAGGAATGCTTTACATGTTGATTTGGATGGTGATTACACAAGTGTATGCACTTATGAAAACTAAACTATACACTATCCACTAAATTATACGCCCATCGTCTGTGCATTATACTGCATATAAATTTTATTTTAATAAAAGTATTTTAAAATTAAAAAGTTTGTCATTTAAGAAAATTAGAATTGAAAATACCAGATCTACCAAAATTAAACAGGTTCCTTTCTTGAAGGACTTCTTAGAACCTCTACAAAGACAAGTGGTGTTAGGTATCTGTGAAAGAATCTTGTCTTTATCACTGACCTGAATTATTTGTTTAAGAATTTTGTTTTATTCCACAGCATCTTGAAGCACTAATGTTCTGCAAAAAATGCTTTGGAGATGCTGCTCAGATGGCATCTTCCATCAGAGGAAATAGTTGCCTGGGCAACACCAGAGGGGGAAAAATGCAAAGTGACCGCCCTGTCTGATAGGATATAGTTTGGAAACCAATTCAACTTCAGCAGTTAGAAATCCTGGCCATCAAATTCTTGCAATTCATACATTTTTCATCCCCGTAACACATGGTAGTAAATAATGTAGGACTGTTTCCTCTTTTACCAAGAACTCTTGGCCTATATGTATGTACAGACAGCACCAGAGAACTAAAGCATTTTATATTTCCATTCATAGAAATTCATCCAATTGAGCTGTTCTCTAGAAGGGAATTATTTATATTTAGATTATGATTTGCATCCTTCAAGGCCCAACCCAAATACCAACTTCATGAATCCTTCATGAAGACTTTGCAGATCCTCAACAAACTGAAACCATCTTTTCCTTCTCTGAACAGCTCTGTTTCATGGCCCTTATTATTTTCTTTATTGGCATTATTTGTACAGTTTACATATCTTACTAGAGAATAGAAGCTGTATTTTAATAACCTCTCTATTAATTTCTAATTGGATAAATTCCTAATACTTATTGAAATAATGAAAGAGCAGTAGGTATGACCATTTTAATAGAGATGCTTCAATCTCTGGAATCAAAGCATTGTGTTTCAGGGAACTACTTGTTCTACCTCACTTTAGAAGGCTAGTTCTCCTGGGAGAAGCCCAAATAAAATTGAATGCCTGTTGTATTTTTCTCACTGAACTCAGCAAGCCACTTTATTCTGCATACTAAGCCCTCAGTTGTTTCTAAGTATCAGTGACATAACTTTATCATTCATGACTCTCTGAAAAAAAAAAAACTCTTATTTTACATAAATTAGCAATGTCAATAAATGAATAGACATTTACATAGCATTAATTTTGCTATGTAAATAACACTCGATTACCTAATATACTTATTAACTGGTTTAATTTGTCACGTCATCAAACCTGAACAAATATTATCTAAATGTTGCTCTTACATGTCTCTCTCTCTCTCTCTCTCTCTCTCTCTCTCTCTCTCTCTCTCTCACACACACACACACACACACACACACACACACACACACACACAGAGAATATTTCTAAACTATCATTTAAGCCTTTTACTTTTTCAGTGGGAGTGTAGCTAATGGTTATGGTGAACTAATGAAATTCCATAGCATAGTTAGGTGCGTATCCAAGGTTTCAGTTAAAATCAGAATATTAAAGACGGAAGGGACTGCCTCTTCCATTTAACAGATGTGGCAAATAAGGCCAGAAGAAGTGTGGTAAGGTGGCAACGTCATAACATTAGTTAAGGAGGGAGGATCATCTAGAACTTACATCACCTGATGCCTGATCCAGTAATTTGTTAACTAGTTCACACTTTGTTTCTTTATAAAGAATCTGTAAGACTTATTAACAATTAACCCGTGAAATGTGTATGCACAAAAACTGAAGTTATTTTAGTTATGGTTTCACTATTTTGACCACATGTGGCTCTGAATCATCTGGACACTGATTTAAAGACAATCTGAAATTTTAAATTTAAAAGTGACCAAATATTTTGTTGAAAATATTTAAAGAGACATTAACACCTAGGTAAAATAAAATTCCACCCAGTTCACAAAAATCCGAGGAGAAGGCGCATGAGTGAACGATGAGGGAGAAACATTACAAGAACCTAACACTTAGCAGCAATTACCCCAAGAGCAGGGCACTGGTGTCTGAAGAATGAACTGAAAATAATTTCACTAGGTTTCTTTTCTACCTCCAATTCTGTAGGCATTAGATAGGTATTAGCATTACCTATCTAAAATAGAAAAATAAAAATTATTGGCATTTTGAATATTTTTAAAATGAATGAGTACATAACTCATCCTTGAAAAGTTACCAGGATTAACTCCACCTTAATCTAAGAAGTAGAAAGTGGAAACCTGGAAACACTGTAGCTAACACAGCTAGGCTTTGGATCATGATACTCCTTTTCCCATTCATGCTTTTTGTTTCCCTCTTCCATCAGCTGGACCCACTTTACAAAGCCCAGTTTACTCTCCTTCCCTTATAATGTCTTTGATGCTTCCACTCTCCGGAAGACGTCTTTCTCTAAACTCCGACAGACCTTGACTTCTGCACCCTACACAATAGGCCCCAACCTACACTCAAACACTATATTGTACCATTCCTTCTTTACTTTGCTTTAACTGTATTGGCCTTCTTTTCTGTTTTTCAAATAAGTGAGACTCGTTTTTGTCTCAAGGATTGATCCTTACCTTTCCCTCTGTCTGAAATCTATTTTTTCCATATCTCCTCATGACTGACTTCTTCTTGTGACTTGGGGCACAACTTTTTGGCAAGGTTATTTGGACCACAAAATCTAAAGTTACACTCCTCCCATCATAAACTTCCCATCTCTTTCTATCATATTGCCCTCTTTTATTTTCCTCTGAGCACTTATAACCTGAAGTCATTAGTAAACTTCTATATGTACTTACTTATGATTTTCTCTACTATAAGCATGATGTAGGTAAGGACTTTATTTTACAAAGTTCTTTATAGTAGTGCTAGCTCCCAGTACTATGCCTGGCACATAATAGATGCTTGATAAATTTTTACCAAGTGAATATCCTGTATTACATTCTGCCCAGTACTAATTGCTGATTATTTCATTCCTTATCTCTCTACTAAATTATCACTTCTCTATGACTACAAACCATGCTACATATTCTGATTTCCCTACCGCTTGTAGCAAAGATCTAGGCAGATCTGCCCTCGATAACTACTTATTTATTGATTGATCAGGAATTGTAGATGTTACACAAGATGGTGATAGCAAAGAAATACAACAGGTGATCTTACAGGGGCCTGTGAATTATGTAATTTGACTGTTCCCACGTGTATAGAATGGATAATGAGACAACTCATCACCTGAAACCCGGCAATAAAACCTTTGCTCTGTAGTACCCACAAAGGCCCAAATGTCAATACCAGTTAATATTCGAGGTTGTACTGTTCCTCAGAGCCTTTACTAAAGGGATAAAACAAATGTATTAAAATGTAAATTCTACTTTCTTCCAAAGAGCTTAAATAAGTGGTAACAACTCTATGGAACATAAAATACAGTATACATCTCACACAGTCCAAATGAATTGAAATTAAAACTCGTGGGAGTTGTTCTAAAAATCTCTCTTGGCAGCATGGCATACAAAATTGCAACAACAAAAAAAGAATACAGTTATTGGGAATGAAAGTTAGGTTGCTCACTTTGTCTCCGAAATTAAAATTCTCAGTAGTCCGGGGGAGAGACTGAGGTGGTATAGGAACAATGCTTTCATTTCCACCACGGGGATTCACACTCTACTGAGAAAGTAAGAAACTTATGTCAGACAAAAGTGAAAGCTATTTCCTTAAAATTTCACTAGTAAACAATACTAGTAATTGTATAAGAAGAAATCATTTTGTTTGTTCAAATAGTCAACAAACATTTACTGAGCACCTGCTAGGTAAACAAGCTATAACCATAAAATCTCAAACAAGTGTCTGTCTTCACAGTTTGTTTTGGGAGATTGGCACATAAAAAAGTATCTGTGCTGCAGTTAACAGAGTTCTTGTGAGGGTAAGGACAGTGAGAGTACATAGGAAAGACACCTAATCTTATTCTGGAAAATCAAAGAAGATTCTTCCAGAAAGTAATACCCCAGCTAAAGCCTAAATAATTAGGAGGAGTTTGCCAGATTAATAGCAGTGAGAAGTGTCCCAGACTCAAAATACAGAATTTAGACAGGGCTAGACACAGAGGGAGTATAGAGTGTGAATGGGTATTTAAATAAATAATACAGCTGAGTTGCAGAGGACATAAGACACTCTAAAAACAGAGTCATGATCTGTTCCATAATCATGGTTAGCTTTAGTAGGACATACCAAAAATAGACATCCTATCCAGAAGGAAGGAGGGAGGGAAGGAGGACAGAGGGGAGATAAAGGGGGGAAGGAAGGAAAGAAGGAAGGAAGGGAAGGGAAGGGAGGGAGGGACAGAGGGAAGAGAGAGAGAAAAAGAAATCTCCATTCTCCATAAGTCGGTCAAATAAGTCTCTAGGGGAAAAAATATGAAAAGGCTTTCCCAAGGAAACGATGTAATTTATTTACCTTTCAGTAGTTCCATTGTGTCCCCCATCCCCATACTGTCAGTGGCATGGATCCACATTATCTAGTGGCATAGTCTGACTCTCCTTGTCCCAAACATGTTGCTTCTGTGAGAGCTCATTTGCCTAGCCGAAGGCTTTAACCTTCTACCCTAGCCCTTCCTCCCCATTGCACCTGGCTATTTAATTTGGAGAAGAACCGACCTTCTCATCAAGAGCAGGTTCAGTGATTTGATTCCTGCCTATACACCAGGTTAATGTGTAGAGCTCTGGGAAACTAGTATAATCCATCACACAATCAGATGCTGGCCTTCCCTTAATGAGTGCATAATAGAGAGTGACATCACCCATTAAGTCACAACATGACAAGCAGGCATATAGTGGAGGAAAGGCCAACACCAGGAGTCACCATCTGTAGATCCTTTACTATCAGAACTACAGCCCAATTGTCACCCAACTGTCACACTTCTCAGGGGAAATACAACTTGGCAGGGTCTACTCTTCCAGGACAAGTGTCAGTGGAGTGCATATGTGTGGAAACTGAATAGCCAGGCTTTGGGTTGTTAAAGGAGAAACTTAAGACAAATTAAACTTAACAGAGTTTAACTGAGCAAAGAACAACTTGAGAACTGGGCCTCCCCGAACCAGAACAGGATGAGAGAGACCCTAGAGTTGCCACACGGTCCAATAACATTTATGAACAGAGAAAGGAAAGTAAGATACAGAAACGGTTGGATCGGTTACAGCTGACGTGTGCCCTATTTGAATGTGGTTTAAACAATGGCTACTTGTGAATGACAGAAACTCAGCTGCTATGATTGGCTGAGACTCAACTGTTTGTGCAAGAATAGATGTCAGTCTGCTTACACATCGGGTTAGGTTACAGTTCATGTGTCCAGAGAAATCTTTAGGCCAAAGTTACCATATAATTCAATTTAACAGAGTTAAGCCTGTCTTAGGAAGACAGCCTGAAGCTGAAATAAAATTCTACTCACTTTGTTTTTCAGTGTGCCAGATAAGACATTCATAGGCAGATATTAAACAACCAGCAGCTTGAATAATAGTGTCTCAACCAGCTAAGACTGTCAGGAGGAGCAATGCAGTGATTAGGGACTGGGAGTCATGGATCCAGCTTCAACACAGTCAATCCCTTTTTCAACATTTGGACTTCCTTTTCTCCACCCACATGGTACCAAATTTCCTTCTGGTACTTACATTTGATGACTAGCTTTTCATCTTTGCCGCAGTCCTACAATTAAAATGGCCCCCCTTACTAACTTCTGGGCTGAGAAGCACACCCTCTCCCCCACTTGCTTTAATAAGCTGGGTTTCTTGGGGGCCAGAGAAAGAAAGCAAAAGCAGAAATCATTCTAGAAAATGGAAATTTGGTTAGGTAGAGCAACCAGATGATGCCCATCAACATCATGGGTAGAAGCTATATGACCTTTTAATACTAGTTCAAAAGAGCAATCTTTTGCAAAGCTTTATATACAATTAAGCACATTCCCATCTAGTTTCCTCCACCATCATGATAACAACCAACTTCCTCTAACAAGTTACTGGGACATTATCAGATAAGGAGGATAATTGAGCCTGAAAATTCAGGTTTATTGTTCATCAGAGCAATTTGTTCTTCACAGTCTCATGGGAGCCTTGGCAAAAATTTTGATGTTTTATTATCTACAGTACTAATAACTAAAGTCCCAGGGGTCGGCAAACTACAGCCTATGAACCAAATGTGTCACACAGCCTAAAAGCTAATCGGGATATTTACATTTTTAAAGGGTTGTAAAAAAAAAAAATAATGGGATAGAGACATTATTGGGCCCATAAAGCCTAAAATGTTTGTTCTCTGGCCCTTCATAGTAAAAGTTTGCCAACCCTTGGACAAGACTAAATGTAAGACTTCCATTACTTAAACTTTCTATAAGAGTTTTATAAAAAGCCAGAGACTTCTTTTATACTTGACCCTAATTTCCAAGCAGATGGTGAAAATATCCTCCTTAAGGTAAAGCTCTCTGAGAGTCTGTCTTGAAACAAATAAAGAATAAAAGCAAGAAACAACAGGAGAACTCAGATCAGAGACTCAATAACATGGGTGGAAGATGAAGACTAATTACCCAGGTGAAAAGGAGTGGAAAAAAGGCTCGGAAGGAAAACATAGGGAGTTTGATAAAATTCAAGTAGTTCGGCTAAAGGTCAGAGTACAAGGTGAGTAATACCCGAGGTTGCAGGCTACATAAGTAAATAAAGGTTAGAAATGAAAAGACTTACACACACACAAAAATCTGGATATTATGTTGAGGGCACTGGGGAATAACTAGGACGACAGTCCACTGCGATCCTTAATCCTTATCACTAAGCCCAGGGCATCCCCAGATGAACGAGTCAGTCCCGCTCCTGAATGTGAAGCTATGATGACAGTTGTTGAATGAAAAACAAGGGCTGTTACCAGATCTCAGTTTCACAAGTCTTCCAAGATCTATAAAGCATCCATTTTCTTCTCACATGGTCCGAAGGCCCCCAGATGACTTGAAACACTTCAGATAGAAATAGAGATATCAGCAAAAATACTCTGAAAATAAAAATCTGAGACTCAGGAGAATCTCCCAGGCAAACATATTTTGACAAAACACATGCCAAAAGAAATAGCATGTTGCTTGCTGTCAAGGAATGGTTATCGTATTGTCCACTGAGGGACCAGACAGAAGAAGTTATCTCATTTATCATGTATCTAGGTAGAAGGGAAATGGAGGAAAAAAACACTTTATTAAACAAACTGCAGTGTCAAAGTATATTGCATCTTGCATCCTTTCCATTTTCTTCCTGATTTCAGAATCAACACCTGTTTTAGCAATGTTTCTGCAAACTCCTCTGCAGCATGCATCATTCTGCTCTGACAGCTAACCAGTTATCCACAAAGCTCTGCAGGAACCCCAGGAGAGAAGATGGAAGAGAGACAACAAGACACCCGCCTGCACTTTTGTGGAAATCTTTAGGAAATTATAAACGTGGATTCTGGTACCTGTCTCAGGCACAATAAATAGTAGGTCCAAAGCTATGAATTATGTCGATCATAGGTCAGTATGATCAGAGAAAAGGAAACTGAGTTTCCATGTCCTGTGGGAACTAAAACAACAAGACTGACTCAGAGTTGCCAAAAGAAGGTGTGGTGGGAATGTATTAGGAGAGAAACTTGGAAATGCCTAACCCCATCAGGTAGTGTGGGGTGCTGTAGTGTGAGATGCTGATGAGCGAAATTTAATAAGCCAATTACTTCTCAAAAAGGCTAGACCATGGAATGAACTTTGGAAACCTCCTCTGTGTTACTTAAATCCTCTAGGCCTCCTCTTTTCTCTAGCCATGGCAGAGACTGGGCCCCTGAAGGTTTCAGCCAGCTTCAGATGGTTTCCCCTGACAGTGCTCACTTCAGTCAGTGCTGCTCACTTCCTGGGATCCCTCAGGGACCACTGGACACTCATTTATGTGCCATCCGAAATACAGAAGAGTTAATGCCCCATGGGGCAACTGATGACCAAAAAAACAGGTGTTAGTTGACGACATGTCATGATCTCCCTTTCCTCTTTGAGAGAAACAGTTGAGGCGCGTCTTGCCCAGCTTCTGAGAAACGCTTTCAGAATCAATTACTAGTTGACTTAGCAGCGGCCAAATCAGTAGCAGACCTCTTCAGTGGCTTTCCCTGTGTTCATTCCCATCCTCATGCCTGCTTTCTAGGATCATATCTCTAAATAAGCTGCTTGCCAGTTTTCCCCTGGTCTCTGCCTTCAGGAGAAACCCAAAAGGTAAAAACAGGGCCATTTTGGATTCATGAGCCAAAGGGATTCGAGTTTATCTATTAAATCGACATATTCTTACTCTGTTTCAATTTATCCCTCACCCTTTTCCCAGTGTTGGGAACATAGTAAGAAGCTTGCATCCAAGTGAAGAGAGACAAATAATAACAAAGTGAAAAAACAAATTATGTCACTTCAGAGAATGATGAAAACTAAGAGGAAAGCAAAATGACTGGATGTGATGGTGAGAAGGATGAATGAGAGGAGTGTGGGTTTTTAAATAGTTTAATGAAGTCCTTCCCCAGGAAGGTGACATTTGAGCTCCGCCCTGAATCTCAAGAAGGAACTAGTTGTGAAAGGATCTTATAGAAAGAGGCTCCAGGGAAAAGGAGCAGTGAGTATAAAAGCTTTGAGTGAAGAAAATACTTGATGTATTCAACAGCTGCCTGGGGTCCACTGAAGAAGTGAGAGTTTAGCATGTCCTGAGATTGGAAAGGTGGCAGGCTAACCCAAGTGTCCCACCTCAGACAGTACTCCTCCCCTCAAATCTCCCCAATAATCTTACTGAGGGCAAGTTTTCCTCTTATTGACTATGCAGAGGGAAGTCTGTGGAGGCCTCCCTAAGAGTTGCATCAATGTCAATGGCTTGATGACAATCTCATGCTCTTTGGTGATAGAAATATAAGCGATATAGTGATAGGAAATGATTTGGGATTGGTTCCACGGGGGTTGGAAAAACCTATATCAAAGGTGTTCCTGGTTAAGAAGGTAGTAAACAGAAAATAGTCATAGAAAATGAACTAATACATATAAGTTACATACCAGAAAAGAATTCCCAGAAATCAAAAGATTCATTTCTATATTATTCTAGAATGATATCAAAGTTCTTGCAAAATGATACGATTTTTCAAGACCAAGGAAATTACGTTACTCAATTCAGAATCTCAAAAGTCCTCTTTCTCAAATATTCCAGTTGAATCTAACATGAATACCTCCTTGTATCAACCAAACAGTGGAAGAGACCATTTGTCATCGGTATACAGAGAATCCTATTTCTGATGTGCTATAACTAACCCTACATAAAAATTCTGTCCCCTCCCATTCTCTCATCTCCTAGGGCTCCACACTCTCACTCTCCTAATTCTTTCCCCAATCTCATTTAATGCTGACTTTCTGGCCCCTTATTGAATTTCTGTGTCATGGTCTGGTAATGGCTACAAGTATCAGCTCTGACCAGATTTAGACAACAGCCATTAAGCAAGTGACAATTATTTCTTGAGATCTCTGGATACACTTGTATGCTTTACAAATATGTGCAACTAGTCCTAATTTCAGAGAGATAGAACAAAATAATACAAGTGAAAACTTTTTCCTCTTCAAAATACCCCCTTCCAATCAGGACCTCAGGGACTCCAAATATATGAAACAGTGCTTCAGGCTGAGGAGAGGACAGGGTCCCCAGTCACAGTTTCTTCTCAATATCCTCTGAGAAAAACTTTTTCCCAGCCCCATTTGAATTGTTAATCCTCCCCTGTTGCTGTTGGGAGAAACATATATCTTGTGTCATTTTGATAAAGTTGTGCATTTAATATTCCTACAGTTAAGTGAGGGGGGAGAAAAATTCTAACATTTTTAAAATGAAGCACTTCAAGCAGCAGAGAGAACACAGTGTCGAATGACTAATTCTGAGGTAGTAGGTTACCCCCAGAAACATACATCATTCTCCATTCTGCAGAAAATAACAGCCGTTTTTCATTTTTCTCCTCAACACACACACAAGGTTTATCCCCCACTCTGTGGGAAGGAGGGTGTCTGGTTTTGTTTCTTTGGACTATCCAATACAGAGAAGTATGTTTTCCAAGCCTTTCTTTCCCAAAGGAAGTGAAGACATAGAGTACTCAAACTCATTACCCTGCCATCAACCATGACCTGGGCCAGGATTTTAAAGTGTCCCTTCCTAGGAAAATGAGAGAAAACATCAAGACTAAAGAAGAATCTAACGATTCTCTATATAAAGTCAGTGCCATTTTCCCCAGTAATAAAAAAGGCTGCAGTAAAAAGTGACTACCATGATCTCACCACCGTCTGGTGGGTGTTCTTTAATAAGAGCAGGAAAACGCAGTTGTCACAGAGTAACTCCTTCACCATCTATGCCCAACAGAGGCCTTACTGTCTCTTGCCTGAAGGGATAGAGCCAGGAACTAGAAACTTAAATCACACAGTTAGAATTTAAAGAATGTAAATAATGGGAATTTTTCAATTAAGATTAGAGAAGTTCCAGCATCTAGATCTTTTTCTTTGCAATTTCTTTATTAGCCTTTGCAAAAAATATGAATAAAGAGGGTAGATCTCATGTTGTCCTTAATAAAAAAAAAATTAATACAGTTGAAAGAGAGAGTATGGGTAAAGCCGGGACTGTCTCTGCAGTACTTTCATAGAATCATCTATAAATTGGGTTTTCAAATAGTAATTTCAGTTAGTGAACTCTTACCATGTGCCAAAACTGTGCAGGGACTTTGAAATGCATGAGATCCTTACATGGGCACAATGAGGTAGACTATCCCTTTAATGTTATTCTAAGCTCACCCGGGTCCTCGCTGCCACCATAGCAGGAAAACACGAACTTGTATGTGGACACTCTCCTTGCCTTCCTTGTTCAGTGCCTCCACTCTTGTGCAGCCCACCCACCACTGCAGGTGAGACACTTTGGTCAAATGAATGACCAGCCTGGGGACCTGAGGTGCACACTTATCCAAAGTCACAAGTGTGTGTTTTTGTTGCGACGCATGTGTTTGATTTTTGCCACTGTCTCCCAAACATCTAATCTATTCAAATCACCCTTCTAACTTTAACTATGTAAGACAGAACTATTATTCTCATGGACAGAGGAGGAAACTGTAATTCTTTCCCCTCTCTACCTAGAATGCTATTTATCTGGGTGACTCCTATCGATCTTATGAACTTATTCAGGAAAGCCTTTCTGAACATCGCTCACCCACCCTAATCTGTTGCTTCCAAGTAACTGTCATGCCCTTGATGAGTAGTTGTAAGATTATTTGTTTAGTTGTTGACTTTTTCTATGTGAGATCAGAAACCGTGTCTGTCATATCCATCAACTTTTATCCATACAATTTATGAAGGACAGAACAGTTTATAAAACATTTTTACTAGCTTTATTTTATCACATGTTCAGAAGTCCTGTGAGGTAGATGGGTCAGAAATAATCATCCACATTGTGGTGAGAGTTGCACAGTCTCATAGAGGTAAAATGGCTTCCCAAGGATGCACTGGCTTTCTCTCAAGTGCCCCTAGTGAGACTGAGAAAGGATAAGGACGGCTGCATACTCCCTGAGCAGATTCATCAAGACTGAGAACACTTTGTCTTGAGCAGAGATACTTGTGCACTCATACTACAGAGGCGACCAGGTACTTGGGAAGCCAATTATAATCAGTTATCTATGAAGTATGTACTCTTGAATTCAAGACAAAAACTAAACTTATGCCAGGAGATGTTTTCGGCTTACTTTGAATCAGATTCAGAAAAATAACAAAGAAAGACTAAAATGTTCAGTGTGGCAAAATATGTGCTATCGAGCAGATCTCCTTGTTTTGAGTCCCTATCCCAGTTCTCACTGGCTGTGTGACCTTAAGAAAATTGCTTAACCTTTCTGAGCCTCAATTTTCTCATCTTCACAATGGACAGAATAGTGTCTGCCTAAGGAGTGTGTTGACAGGATCATTTGCAAGCACTCTTTTAAAGGGTTTACTATGGTGCCTGCCCATGTGAGTAGATGGCTCTGACAGATGCCAGTGCTGAGGATTAAGACGTGGGAAGGAGGAACAGTAGGCTGGGTAGACACCAGGTCTTTCCTTCAGGCTTCCTGCAGCCAAGTCTGTTCTAGGATGTATGAATGAAGTTCTCAACGTGACCACACTGAGCCATCCAGATACCATAAACTAGGAGACAGGTATTTTGCAGGAGGGAATACAGGAGTCCACAGGCCAACTCCTCAGTACTCGCCTCAAGATCAAGTGGCAGAGCTGGAATTTGGACCCACATCCTTGTGCTCACAGAACCACATACACTCCTTTCTAAGTCTCTTCCCTTGGACACCAGGGCTACCTTGGGGGTTGCACATGAGAGGAAACCATGAGGTCCAAACACTGTAAGGAGTCACTGGGCAACCAAACTCTGCCAAGGTGGACCCAGAGTTTCCTTTCTCCACTTTCTGATTATAAGGAAGAGCCCGTAGCTTTGAAAGTAATTTTAAAGCACGTTCTGTCCTGAACAGAGGTATGCACTCATACTACAGAGGTGACATTCTCAAGCAAACGCTTGTGTGCCTGCTTTCCCCAGGCATGGTAGCCTGTCTGAAGATGGGGTCTGGTTTGGAGGTCTCCCTATGCTGGCCCTATCCCGTCTAGTTTATGCAAGAAGGATGGCTTATTTTTCCTCTCTCCACACTCTGCACAGCTTCTTTAGCTTGTCTTCCTCCCCCAAAAAACAAACCAGAGTGGAGTCAACCTTGCTCCTTTAGCTTATCCTCCTCCCACAAAAAACAAACCTTCCTTTAGCTTGTCTTCCTCCCACAAAAAACAAACTAGAGTGCAGTCATCCTTGCTCATGGCAGCAGGGCTCACCCAATTCCCCTTCCCAGGCAAACACTTCACCTAGTGGGTAAAAATAAGAAAGACTTATACTGGAGGTGGATAGGTAGTGTGTCTGTCGTCCCTGCTACTTGAGAGACTGAGGTGAGAGGATTGCTAGAGCCCAGGAGTTCGAGGTTGTAGTGAGCCAAGATTGTTCCACCGCATTCCAGCCTGGGCAAAAAAGAAAAAAAGAGGGTGAGAAAGAGAGAGAAAGAAGAGGGGGAAGAGAAAGAGAGAGAGATTGATTTTTATTGGGTTTGCTATGCACCAGGAACCGTACTAACCCTTAACATGCTCCATCTCGTTTAATTTTCTCAAAAATCTTAAGATATGGGTGTCATTATCCCTAATTTACAGATGGGGAAACTGGAGGTCAGCAAGATTGAGTACACCACCTGTGTCATTCAAATGATGAGTGGGGATTCTGGATTCAAACCTAGGCCTATTAGACTCGAAATCTATGTGCGATATAATACTCACCCCAAAGAGAAGCTCTTAAGAGACTGCATCTTCTTAGCAGCCAATGTGAGCTCCCAGGAAAGTCACATCGATCTAGATCCTGTTTATTAGGATAGTGAATCTTTTCTGGGAACAAGGTTGGTCTTTTAAACTGCCACAGCAATAACACCAAGAGAAATGTGTGTGGCAAACTCTTTCATTTGTAGGTGGCAACCACCCTGATTTGAAGTGGATTAAATATCGACAACGGCACCTGTGACTTCTGTGATCTCTGAAGGCTGGCAGGATAAATTAAGTGTAACATTTTCCGCACCATCCTTCACCACTACCGAGCGGTGGATTCATTCACTCTGAGAAATAGAGCGAACACAGAACAGTGAAAATGCATGATGTATTGGAGGGCTTAGCTTATGCAAGAAGGATGGCTTATTTTTGCTCTCTCCACACTCTGCACAGCTCCTTTAGCTTGTGCACCCGCTGCGGAGCTGTCCTTCAGAAGGACAACATGAGGAACAGAGATTCTGTGAACAAAAAGTCAAGGATTCCCATCTCAACATTGCCTTTCCCCCGTCGGTGACATAGGGTATGCGCATTTTTAAATTCTGTGAATATTTAGAGTGTGTCTGGCACTGTGTCAGTCAAGGGGAACTCCAAGATGAAGGAAATATGGCCCTGCCCCCAAGGAGCTCACGGAGTTTTGGGAGAGGCTGATAAAATAGATCCACAGGTATAGCACAGTGTGGGCACTGCAGGAGGATAGACAGGTGCAGGGTCATTTGCATGTCTTTCTACATCTTTAAGCCTCTGCTTCCTCTTCTGGAAAGCGGGAAGGACAAGAACATCTATTTCACAAGGCTGTGGTGAGGCTCAGCTGTGACACTGGGTGGAAAGCATTTATAATCTGTCTGGAGTCACGCAAATTGTCCCGTTAACTGTCTGTGTTCCATGCCAGTTTAAGTGAGAAAACTAATGAAAGAGAATCAAGATGGATATATAGAGAAGGGTAAAGGCAGGAGGAGCAGAAAGGGAATCTGCACATTGGGATCATTCACTGTCCTGCTGAGCTGCCCAAGGCTCCCTGTACCGGCTCTGCGGAATGCAGAGTGAAGACAAGATGGGGACAGAATTCAGGCTGGAGCCCATTCTAATGGTTTTATACCTTGGGGCGCCACATCAGATTTTATTTGAAGAAAGAGTTCCACAGTTAAAACAACGAACAAACAAAAAATTCCTCAAGAGCCACTTTATGTCAAACTCCCAGGAATTCCAGAAGGCTCTCAGGTAAAAAGGTATGATTATATAATCTGATTGAGAAACTCCTAGTAAATGGGGATATCTTTACTATTGTTGGAACATATAATTAAAAACAAAATCTTCTACCAATAAGAAACTCTTTCCACAAGGGTAGAAGAGAAAGAAAACAAGTTTATTATTGAATAAACATTAAAACAGAATGTGTTGTGTACCACAGGCAATCCACTAAGGGATTGCAAAACCAAGCAGTTATAGCCCATTACATACAAGTATGAGGACTTGATAACACCGTCTTTCACACACAGTTCCTCCTAAATTAACCTGGTAATCAGGGCTAGCACCTATGTTAGTTAGTTGGCTTCATTCAAAGGAAAGATAAACTTCTCATATTTGAAAGACAAGAAGTAGTTTTGCAATTGGCACAAGGAGCCCACAACGTCAGCCTCCTGCCCTTCCACAGAAACTGGGGAACAGGGGTGCTTATGTTTATATAACGTTTTCATTTCAAAGGAACTTTTCCCAGTTCCCTGAGAAAGACACTACTAGGTTGTAAAACTAGCAAGAGGTTTTTTAAAAGATTTACATCCCAAAGGGCAGAGAAAAATTCACAATTACATGTTTTTGTTTTGTTTTGTTCATTGACATAACTTGCAAATAGTTTTTCTCATTCCATAGGTTTTCTGTTTACTCTATTGACTGTTTCTTTTCTTAATTCTCACTTGTCTACTTTTGTTGTTGTCACATTTGCTTTTAGGGGATATTCATCATAAATTATTTGTCTAAGCTGATGTCCAAAAGAGTTTTTCCTAGATTTCCTTCTAGGATGTTTACAGTTTCATGTCTTTATTAACCTTGCGCTGGTTTTGCCATATGGTGAGAGGTAGGGATCCAGTTTCCTTCTTCTGCATATGGCTGGCTAGTATTCCCAGAAAGATTTATTGAATAAAGTACTCTTTCCCATTGTTTATTTTTGATGGCATTGTTCAAAATTAGTTGGTAGTAAGTACGTAGCTTTATTTCTGGATGTCTATTCTGCTTCATTTATCCAGCTGTCTATTCTTGTACCAGCACCATGCTGTTTTAGTTACTATAGCATTGTAGTATAATTTGAAGTCAGGCAATTTGTAGTATAATTTGAAGTCAGGCCTCCATATTTGTTCTTTTTACTTAGAATTCCTTTGACTGTTTGGGCTCTTTTTTGGTTTTATATAAACTTTATGGTTGCTTTTTCTAGTTCTGTTAAAAATGATGCTGATATTTTGATAACGATTGCATTGAATCGTTTGCTTTGGGCATTATGGTCATTTTAATGATAGTGATTCTTCTGTTCTAAAAAGGGAGAGGAAAACATGTCTTATTTTAAACCGAAGAGTTAAGTCTCTTGTAACTAATTTTTATTTGTCCTTGCACTATCTGACCCCTTTTAGGATATGGCAACTCATCTGAAGCATCAGCAATTTATCAAATTATTTTCTCTCCAGCTGAACAAGAAAGCCACAAAGAACAAGGCCAAAAGAACTGACTGTTTATTAAAGAGAGAAAGAGTTTTCCACAGTTCAAAATCTCTAACTACATGTAATTGAACTAGTTGTAAGAACATGTTTTCAGTAGGTGTTTTCTATAGAATCTTGGCTTACATTTGATTGGCTGGTCTTCAAGGGTAAGCCAACGGGGCTGCCCTTCCATGGCCACTACTTCACAAGTAGCCCCAGGCTACTAAAAATCTATCCCATTGTCCAGTAAATCTCTGTATTGAAACCCCTCAGAATCTACAGTTATCCTCTTTATTTATTATTATTATTTTCTGCTGTTATTATTACTATTACTATCACTCTGTGAAGGCAGAAAACTTGTCTGCCTTCTTTTTAAAAAATTGACAAGTAAAACTGTTGTCTTAGTTGTGGCACTTCCAAGGAACTAGAAGAATGGCTTATATGTAGCAGACTTTCAATAAATATTTGTTTAATTAATAAATGCAAGAATAAATACACCCAACTTTCTGATATTTCAGAACTGAGTCAGGGTAGAGTTCTACTATTTTGCCTCAGATGTTTACAGCATTAATTCAGCAAAAGTTTAAGAAACCAACTCTGCCTTCCAGCCCCAACGCTGCCTTCCAGCTCCAACGCTGCCTTCTCATAGAAATCGGATGTAGAGTCCCAAGGCACCTGCCTGGGAAGCCCTCATCGTGATCATTATTTTACCTTGAGCTCAGTTCAAGTCTCAATTACTTCTTCTCCCCTTCCTCTCGGAATTAATGTGGTGATTGTTTTCCCCAAAGATCCCACTGGGAAAATAAGGGGCCTCAGTCAGAACCACGTGAGCTGGCAGATGAGAAAAGAGAAATAAAACCCATCTTTATAGCCATCCTGTGGTTTGCCTGCGGTTTGTTGCTGCTTTCCTTGTGTTTCTCAGTGATGTCCAGCCCAGACATCTATACTCTCTAAAAAGAAAGAAGTTGTCCCTCAAGATCAATATAGAAATGACTGACATTTCCTTCAGACATTAAATTTCTGTCCTCGTAAAGAAAAGACAGGGAACACGGAGGAGTAGAGAAGAATTCTTGGAGTAAAACGGACTTCCAACCACACCCCAAATGGCAACACTCTAGCATGAATAAAATGTCTGAAGAGCTGCAGACTCTAAACCTACCCTGTGGGGGAAATGGCCCAGGAAGAGTGTGTTTTCTTTATCAAGTATAATGTAAAGAGGACATTCCAAATCATGAAAATAATCAACATTTATGGTGCATTGTCTAGGTGTCAGGCATACTGCTAAGCCATTTGCATTCATTATTTATTTAATTCTACATAATCTTTAATTGCCTTTCCTGTTACTGCAATATTATGGGTGCTAAAACAAAGGCTCAAAGAGATAAAGTCACATATCCAAGATCACCCAACTAGTAAGTGGCAAAGTTGGAATGTAAACTCAGATCTGTTGACTCCAGAGCTTCAGGTCCACTGTCCTACCTCGAATAGAAAGAACATGCAGAAAGAAAAGATTGAGAGGGAAGAAGACAAATTTGACATAACCTTTCCACCCAGGTCTCTAGTACTCTGACGGAAGTGGTCTCAGGAGATCCAAGGAAGCTTCCAAAGACACCCGGAGGCTTTCAAAACCAAGTAGTTTACACATCACTAGGCGTGTGTGTGAGTGAGAGAGAGAGAGAGAGAGAGAGAGAGAGAGAGTGTGTGTGTGTGTGTGTGTGTGTATGTGTGTATGTGTGTGTGTGTGTAACAA
This sequence comes from Carlito syrichta, assembly GCF_000164805.1. Classification (NCBI taxonomy): domain Eukaryota; kingdom Metazoa; phylum Chordata; class Mammalia; order Primates; family Tarsiidae; genus Carlito; species Carlito syrichta. The sequence goes on along the minus strand of NW_007247300.1, from coordinate 112,631 downwards.
ATCTCTAAGTAGCTGAATTCACTTGCCCACACATCATAATTAGACCAGGTACAGAACAGATCTGACCTACTTTAAGATCAATTTTTACGTACCCCATAGACTCTTTCAAACTACTTTACAAACGCCATTCTATTTTTGTTAAAGAAATCTAATTGCTCATGAGGTGTCAGCAAATAACATGCTCTCCTAGGAAGAGTCTGCCAAGATTGGAGATGTTCACTATTGTCTTGCAAGAAAATCCCTAAGTCTTGGTTTCAGACAACATCAAAAACAGCACCCAGGAATAGACACCAAGTACACCCCAGAGGTCTGGCTATGAATTTGAACCCTCTTATGAAAAGTGTTATCCAAAGGCCCCTGCAATATAGTCTTTTATTAATTAGAGTTAAGATTCTCTTCTCCCTCCAACCCTGCATCCCAGCTTTAACATTGCTTTTTTGAGATCAGGATATAAAACTAGATTTCAAAGATGCGATCCAATTTTAAATATTCCTCTTAGAATTAAGTAATGGGGGCTACAGAATCAGTGATCAGAGCATAGAACCAACTGAGTAAGATAGATTCACTTATTCAATCTTACATTCAGTCCCCAGAAGGTGTTCGAGAGCCTGCATAAACTAGGCCCTGTGTGATACTCGATGGATCCACTGATGAATAAAACCAGCCAGATTCCTTGTCCTCATCCAGCTTACGTTCTAGGGGGAAGAAATCTATGAAAACAGTCACGTCAATAAAGAAAATAAGTTTTGTAATAAATGCTATAAAAATATAGCATATGATGATGTGAGATAGTGTAAAGATAATTTGGGCAGAGAGTTCAGGGGTGTGACCGTTAAGTTTAGATCTAGGGGAAAAGGAGAAGGTATTAATTAGGAAAAGGCAGGAAATAGAAAATCATGAGATTTAAGTCCATGCATAGAGAACAGACTGAAGGGACAATAGCGATACAAGGTGCCAGTGGGTCTCAAGTAAAAGCTGTACTAGAATAGTTTGGTATTTACTGCCATTGGTATCATAGACTATTTGAGTTCCAAGACCTTTGAGATTACCTCACCCGGTCTCTCACCCATTGTAAAAATTTCAAGCTCTATATAGTCATTGATATAGAAAACATTTCTAAACTGTTCCAGGTACTAGAGATAATGCAAGTAACAAGAAGAACCCATGCCTTCCTAGAATGTATGTTCTGGTACAAAGAATCAGGCCACAAACAAATAAACCAGTAAATATAGAGACTGTCAAAGGCAGAAAAGGCTATGGGAAAAACAAAACAGGGTGAGGGAGAAAGGAAGTTCAGGGGGAAGGGGTTGCTATTCAAACACAGAGGTCTAGAAAGCCCTTACTGGGATGAAGGCGACACTGGGTAGAGGCTTGACATACATAAGGGAGGGAAACCTGCAGCTCTCAGGAGGAAGAGTTGTCCGGTAAGAGGGAAGAACAAAAGTCAAGGCAGATATCTGTTGGCATGTTCTAGGAGCAGTCAGGAGGCCAGCATGGCTGGGACTGAGGGAACAAGGGCAAGAGAAGAGGAAAGAAGCACTGAAGGGAACAGGAGGACAGTCCGTGTGGGGCCTTGTAAGCCCTGTGAAAACTCAGACTTCTACTTTCAGGGAGATGTAAATTTCCTGGGAGGCCTTAAGCACAAGAGGGACACTAAACGACTTCCATACTTTTAAAAACCCCTACGGTGACTATGTGAAAACACTACATGTAGAGGTCAGAGCAGAAGAAGGGAGAGAGGATAGAGGTGATTGTAATAATCAAGGAAAACAGAGTGGGATGGCTCAAACCTGGTGATAATGGTAGAGAGGGTGAGAAGTAATTGTCTCCTGGAAAATTACCTCATATCATTGTGCAGAAGGTAGGACAGACAAGATTTGCTAATGGAGGGGACATGGAGTTTCAGAGAAAGAATGGAGGCCAACATGACTCCCAGGTTTATAGCCTGAGCAGCTGGAGCAATAGAGTTACCATTGACTGAAACCGAAACTGTGGAAGGAGACTCTGTCGGGGGAGAGGAATATAAAGAATTCAGGTTTGGAATAAGCTAAAGCCGCCCATTAGAGAGTTAGTGAGATATAGAGTAGGCAGCTGGTTTTATGGGAGAAATTTCAGGAAAGAGACCTGGGCTAGATATATACAATTGGGAGTACACGATGAATTTACCTCAGGAGAGCACGTAGACAGGAAAGTGACCAAGGACTGAGCTTCAGGAAACTACTAACCAAGAAATCTAGCCCACTATTTATACATTGATTTCACAAATCTTTAACGTCTCCCAAGCATCAGAAATGAGGCCATTTCCCCGCCCACTGAGTCTAGGCTTGTGTTGCGACTTGCTTTGACCAACAGAACGCAGTGCAAGTGGCGACGGGCCAGTGTGGAGCCCAAGCCTAAAAAGGCTTTTTGTGCTTCTGCTCTGTCTCCTAGGATCCTGCCACCACCACATATGTGGGCCTACTGGAGGATGAAAGCCCAGGCACGGTGCCTAACCTCCAGATGTGAGTGAGGTCAACCTAACCAAGCCAGTCCCCAGCCAGCCCAGCTGACCACAGGAGCACAAGGAAGCCCAGTCTACCTCACCTGAAACCAGCCCAGAAGAGCAGAACCACCTAGTGAGCCCACGGTCATACAAGAAATAGTAGAGGGTAGTTGTTTCCTGCCACAAAGATGTGGGGTAGTTTTTTAAGTGGTAATAATTAACTAGTAAGACCTTTGTGTTTCCAACTCTACATTTCCAAATACTGCCCATCCCATCTCAAATGCATCAACCTCCAGGAAGCTTTGCCTGATGCCTACAGCAAGCCATCAGCTCCTCCTGCTCTGACACCCTACAGTACCTTTAATCTGTACCTTTCTATATTTGTCAGAATAGGTTAGACTATGCTACCGTAACTCATTTCCGTAGCCTGGTATAACAAAGATCTCTTTCTTGTTCACAGCACGCAGCTTATAAGAACTGTAAGGAAGTTGTTAAGACTTCCACACTGATGCAGGCAGCACTCTTTTGACACCATCTGAGGTCTAGGCTTCAGTTAGTGCATGAGAACTCAAACCAGCTCTTCACTTCTGCTCTTTGTCTCGGCCTGGTCACATGGCCTCACCTCACGGCAAGAGAGCTGGGAAATTGGAGGAACTCATGGATGCCTGCCCACGCCCATGCTCTCTGTTCTCAAAGTACTATTATATTATATCTTTGATTTGCAAGGCTTTCTTTCTTATTCCAGATGTGGTCTATCTACATCCAGGACTGGCTTGTGGACACGCATCCAATGCAGTCTCCCAGAGCCCCCATGCTGAAAATGCCATGCTTGGTTTTATGATCTGCTGTCACCATTTTGAAGTTCTTCATAACTTTTTGACCAAGAAGTCTCTCATTTTTATTTTGTCCTGGACCCTGCAAATTATGTAGCCAATCTTGTTTATAAACGCTTAATCTAATAATTCTCAACCCAGAGTGCTCACTGCAGGAAATTTAAAAAACATAGATACCCAAACCCCACCTGACAACAAATTAAATCAGACTCTGGGAATGAGGCCCCTGGCAATGATATTTTTTAAAAATTCGAATGTGTTGTAAGAGTTGAGCATTACTGCCCTAATGTCATAACCCAGATAATCTCTTTTGACAATTTCTTAAAACAAAATACAGTAAGAAATAGAAATTTTAAAAATCAAAGATAATAGAAAGGTCTTCTCTCCCCAAATCAAAAAATTATGAACAAATTTTAAATATTAATATTCTTGAAAACTGTTTCAGTACAGACAACTGGAATATCAAAATACAAAGATACCCTCATGGATTACAACACACTGAATAAAATGAGAAACTCTGAGTCCATACTGATATAAGTTAATAATGGGCAAATTGAAAGTTTGATGATGAACTGAATATTTACATAGCTTCAAAGTTTTTCCCAACCAAATAATTAATGAATTTCAAAAGGTGAGAGAGTAACTATGCAGTGAACAAGTCTGGCTGATGCCACCTTAATCATATGAACAAAGTGAACATCATTATGACTAAGGGACAAGTTGAAATTCTGCATCACCTGAAAAGATGTAATGAGAAAAACACAGCGTAACCTCTGTCATATTTCTGACAAAATGCATAACCTAGATCTATGTAACCACCCTTGAAGACATCTATGAGAGCTTTTAATTTTAAGGAACTTCCCATCTTGATCTTCTGAGTCAAGTAGCATAAAGCATAAATGAAAACCTCACTTAGAAAATAAGCTCAAGTTGTTTCTTAAAAAAAAAAAGCCAAGAATAAAAGGAATAAAGTATCTGCAAGTAACTTACATTTCAGTAAAGAATCAATGTTCCTAATTTTAAGAAATTCAAAGTTGCCACGGACTAATTACCATGCATTGAATTCCTCCACAAACAGATCTATTACACGTTTGTGTGTATCTCTTTAGGCGTAAAATAGAGAAATTGGGAGTGGGGTAAGGGGGACACTGCCATAAGCTGTTTTCCTCCCTCTTTCCACAAACAATAATTTGGGTGTGAAAAGGATTTGCAAAACAAGCATCAAGCTGCATAAGGTTTTGTGTTTCAAAGCTATAAGCATGAAAATTCATTTAAGAAGCTATCTTTCTGCCTGCTGAGATAAACAGGTTCTAAGTACCCTATATAAATCTCCAAACCATGGAAGAAAATAACTTCCAACTTTTTTCTTTATTTGGCCCCAATTAAAGTTCAAAGTGGGGGGCTTTATAATCTGCATCTAAACGGTACATCTGCGATTTAGAGCCTGACATAAATAACTACTTTTAATGCTGTGAAAAGACAAGAGGGGCCAAGTCCATATATTTATATAGATTAGAAAATAACATCAACATTCAGTGTGCCCCCAAGATGCCTCCTACTAAGAGCAGGTATTTGGCATTTTGTCTTTCCAGCAGCCATTCCCTCTGTCTAATGTCACCTGTATTTCTGGAATGAGAATCACTTCTCCCCTAGAGTGTGTAGTGCTGGGCAAACAATTTCAGTTGACCATTTGTAATGACAGAGGGAAAAGGTAGATCCTCCCATCCCTGTCCCAGTACTGCTGGGGGTCAGCACATGACCTAGCTCTTTCCTAGGAGCATGCAAGACACTCTTCAAGCTGTTGAGCTACTGTCTCTCCGCTCCAAATTCACCTTCTCTATCCAGCTTTGTAATGTTGGACCTATAGCCCTGTAGCTTGTATTTCTCCACGACCTGGTAGTTTCCTAACTCATTTTGCCCTCAGGGAAACTGGAAGGCAGAAGAAGGCAAGAAGTTACTCGCTCCTTCCCTTCCAGCATCAGCCAGCTGCCACCTTTCACCTCTGCGACTGCAATTCCTTCCAATGGCAACTGATTGTTTTCCAGCTTTTCCCACAGTTCTTGAACCATCCTTGCCTCACTCCATCAAAGGTAACAGCCAGGCAGTGCCCTCTTTTGAAAGATTGGAACCCCAGCCTTGCAGGATCCTCTTCCAGCTCCAGAGACACCAGCAGAGGCTGGCCAGCATTCTCCAATCAAAGGTCTAGGACTTGGCTTCTTCATGCTCCTTCTCCAAGCTTCTAAATTTTTTTTTTCAGTTGGAGTCTCACTCTGTCACCCAGACTGGAGTGCAGTGGCCGCTCCCGGCCACCGCGGCCTCGACCTGCTGGGCTCCGGCGATCCTTCCGCCTCAGCCTTCCAAGTAGCCAGAATTACAGGCATGCGCGACCACGCCCAGCTGATTTTTTGATTTATTGTAGAGATGAGGTCTCGCTGCCCAGACGGGTCTCGAACCCACAGGCTCAGGCAATCCAGTCACCTCAGCCTCCCAAAGGCGCAGGATTACAGGTTGAGCCACCAAGCCCGGCTCAAGTTTCTAAATTCTAACACCAACTTCTCTTCTTTGTCTCCCAGTCTAGGCATGGTAGCTTCTTCCTACAGGTCCTGTGTCTGTAATACCTCGACATTCATTTTCACTACTGCAGTCTTCCAACTTCTGTTTAACCACTGGCCTATGATGAAGTCTCTCTGTTTAAATAACTGGCATGGTTTTATTTTCTTCACTAGCCCTTAGTTACTGAAGGTGCTCTCACCCAGAGGGTTGACTCTGCATAAGTTAGTAAGGAAGAGAGGCACGGGTTGCAGGTTTTCATTATAAACTGGGCATGGTTGTAGAGCTGGTCTTGTCTGGGCCTTTCTCATGACAGAACCATTGCCATGTTGACTCTTTCCAGGGACTCTTTTCCTCTCTGAGTTCCTCTGTCTTCATGCCTGATCCTCAAGCCTCTTTGGAATCTTCGGGACCCCTGGAAACCATTAAAATACTCCTTTGACTTAGTTTAGTAAAAATTCATTTCTGTTGCTTGGGAATAAGAACACACTTTGACATTACGGCACTAAGTAGGAAAGTTTGAGCAAACATCTTCATTCATTTCACTTTAAATTCGTTAATTATTCACTGAGCAGTGCACCTGGGATAAATGAAACCATTGCCAGGCACCCTGAGAACTTTATTTCCAAGCTTTAAAAAGTTGGATAACTGTACCTCTGGTACCTCCTAATAACACACACAGACATGCACACTCCACTCTCAGTCTAGCATTACCAACCTCATGTTAAAACAGCCATCGAGGAATCATTAGTTCGCAGATTATTGCACTCATTCCCCTCCCTGATCAGATCTGCATAGGCTACGAGATGGGCCCAAGTTTGTGCAGCAAGCAATGACATGGTCACAGCCATGACGCCGGCTTCTGGCACACAGTTCGCCTCCATCCCACTGCCCTTGGTTTACCTGGCATTGCTATCTCAGAGAGGGAAACCTCTCTGAGAATCAAAGGAGATGGATAAGTAGGGTGCACTGGGTAGGAGCTAGAAGAATGCACAAACCTAGTCATTTCAGGAAGTTTTTATATAACTCAGAGAAATTCATCTTCATTTGTGTTGGAAGGAAAGAAAAGCAGAAAACCTGCACACATTTTTCTGAGATAGCTGAAAGGGGCATGAAGCAGGCAGGGGAAGGAGACGCAGTTTCAATTTTCTGGCTCTTCAGATTTTTTTTTTTTAACCACAAAGAGCACTATTTCATCTTCTGTAAAATGAAGATTAAAACAAATGCCCATTCTCCTTTACAAAGTTATCTTAACCACCAAATATACTCATTCCACAGATATGTGGGCTAAGCACTCTTTGAACAGCTGAGGACACAATAACAAGCAAGACAAGACCTTCACCATCTCAGAGCTTGTATCTTACAGGAAGTGAGACAGTACACAAATAAACTTATGAAGAAATATGACATTTCAGAGAGCAATATAGGCAAGAGGAAAATTAAGCAGAGTCATTTGACAAAGAGTGCTTTGACTCATTTGGTTGGGAGATTAGGTAAGGCTTCTCTAAAAAGACTGCACTTGGAGCTTATTCATGAGGGAGTGACTAGGAGAAGATGTAGAGGGAGAACATTTCAAACAGAGAGAGAGTGATTGTGAAGTCCTATGAGAGAGAGCAAGTTGGTATTTTGAGGACCAGAGAGGATGACCAAGTGTAGCTGAACCAGAGAGAGTGATGGGAGAGTGGGCTCAGGTTGACCCTAAAGAAGCAAAGCCTCTCAAAACTGGTATCTGGACATCCTCTAAGCATTATGCTCAATCGAGTGTTCTGTTCTCATTAGCTTACTTTATATTTCAGTCTTTTGTTGTATAACTTCTTGTTAATTTCCAGTGGTCAATGACTTTCTAATACTTCTACTTTAAATGTCCTGTGCTCTCCTCACTCTTTGCCAATTAGGGGCACACAAATTTCATATAAAGGGACTCTGTAAGGTTTTTGTGTCTGGTGGATGTCTGGTATGCTACGGTGGGCAAGCAGTTGAGTTTTGGAATCAGATCTTGGTTGAAACCTTGTATCTCCCACCCAGTAGCAATATTAACCTGGGCAAGATAATTAGCTTCTCTACATCTTCATTTTTTTTCATTTATAAAATAGACAAGAATATCTAACTCACAGGATTTTCATGAGAATTCCGTGACTGAATGTGTGTAGGTACAGAGGCTGGGAGAGAGACTTTGCTCAGTAAATGTTTCCTATGGGTGGATTTTTAAGCACTGACCTTACCTCTTTCTTCCTAACTTCCTCCTTTCCTTCAAAACTCAGGTCAGATGTCATCTTCTGCAGCTCGCCTTCCCTTGATTTCCCAGTGGAGTTAAGTTCCCCCATCATTGTATGCCTTACCACTTACCCCATCGCATTGAAATCTCCTGTTTTTGTGTCTAGCCTTCTCTTCTACTATTAGCTTCTTCTTTTTTTTTTGAGTTGGAGTCTCACACTGTCACCCAGACTGGAGTGCAGTGGCCACTCCCAGCCGCTGCAGCCTCGCCTGCTGGGCGCCGGCTATCCTTCCACCTCAGCCTTCCAAGTAGCTGGAACTACAGGCGCGCGCTACCACGCCCGGCTAATTTTTTGATTCATTATAGAGATGAGGTCTCGCCAAGTTGCCCAGGCGGGTCTCGAACCCGTGGGCTCAGGCAATCCACTCACCTCAGCCTCCCAAAGGCGCGGGATTGCAGGCTGAGCCACCGAGTCCAGCTACTATTAGCTTCTTGACAGCAAGTAATGCGCTTCACTCATCTTTGCACCCTAAGCACAGAGCCAATATCTTACACAGAATAAGTTCCCAATGTGCTTGATAAATTCAGCTGTGAAATACTTTTGACCAGACACCAACCACTGATAAACACTCTCTGACTTGGACATCTCAGTAGCGGTATGGAAAGAGAGGCCCTTGTTGAGGCTTAGAGAAAGAGAAGAAAAAAGTCTTTACCATCCCTAGTGAGGGATGGTTGTGATCTTTTGCTTGCAGCCCAAGGCATGCATATAATTACAGTGTTCTGATCTGAATGACATTAGCTGTTAATGTTAACTGGAAGGAACAATCCTGCAATTGTGTAAATGCTTAGTTACTTTATCACTGAAGGAGAAAAAGAGAGACCTTTAAAAGAGGAAAGTTGAAAAGAAAGAATTTGTCTTTTCCTCGAAGAATGCTGGAAATCTGTCATTAGTGTTTTTTTGTCTCTCTAAAGTGAGACTTCTAAGTTATCTCTCAAATACCTGTTGGCTGTGCACAACAAAAATTATCCCCACTCTAATGGAGAAGACAGTGTCACTTGGGAGGAATCTTATTTTAGCTCTAAAGACTTGTTAGAGAACCCTGAGTCCAATCTACCACATAACTCCACACGTAGCTGACAGTCCCAGAGAAATCTGGGAGGATCGATGCCCTGTGGAGTTTTGCACTGTGGCTCTCCTCCCCTTGGTTCTTTCCTTCTCCCTCCCTCAGTTTTCAGAGATAAGAGCTCAATCATCTCAAAACTGCATCCGGTGTGAGAACTCATGCTGCTATTAGAGAAATCCGGTCTGATATTTTTACCCAAACGTAATGGAAATTGGTAGAAAAGGCAGGAGATTCACATCTCTACCTATTTATGGAAAACAGTGCATCTTAGCTCTAAAACGATTCCTTCCCCACAAGACATCCATCCCCAAAGCATAACAGTCAGGCAAATGTCATACTGTTTTCTGTGAGGATGTTATACACTCATGTCCTCTCTTGCCGAAAGGAAAATGCAAAAATAAATTCTTGTTTTTCTTCACCTGAGTCAGGAAGCAGCTTCTGCAGTAATTGAACTGAGGCCATCAAATGTGATTCACAAACTGATTCTGCCTATCAGTAAAAAGTTCATTTAAATAATCTGATACCAACTCAGAACAAAGACACTATTTTTAATCCCCCAATAAATATCTATCCTTGTTAACACCAGAGATTTGAGGGAAAAAATAATAGAAAAGAAAAAAATGAAGAAAGAAAAGAACAAATACAGAGTATATTATCAAGGAAAACTATTTGACATTTTTCTGCATCCCTAAAGCCCTGTTATAAAGAACATGGCAAACTTTTCCTTGTACTGCCCTCTCCTAGCCTGAGAATTTCACTGTTCTTTTAACCTCTTCTCACACTAAAATCCTGAATAAACCAACCTTGAATAAGATGCTTTAGCTTTGAGATTATATCACTATGTTAGAGAGCTGTGTAATCTCTTAATGTAAATCATATTTATATTTAATTATTAAGCTAGATGCCAAGGACCTAGCAACTGGAAGATAAGTCCTTCAAAAAATAAAATAAATAGCCCGAACTGGTCTGTTATGGTCATGAAAGTGGAACCAGGTTTTACTAGTAATTTACCTATTCCTACCAGCTCTCAGAAACCTATGACTTCCTAAATCACAAAACCTGTTGAATTGCAGCTATTGACTTAGAAATGGATTTTGGAGAAAATGTTCTGTCTTTTAGTGCAGCGTCTGCCTCCTCTTAAAAGTTATTTGAGTCCCAGAGCTTTCATGTTCTCCCTTCACTTGTCTACTTGGTGCTGATCCCTCCCTTTCCTGATTCTCACTATCTATAGCCCTGATTCACACAGTGGGCTGCATTTTACTCTGACCCAGTTACACTGTCACTTTCTTCTGGGCAATAGCCATTGCTTTTATCTCCGGCAGCTTCGAACACTGTGCCAGCCAAATTGCAGCTGCTCAAAATCACTTCCCCAGGGATCCCTCTTCAGCTGCACCCCCTTCTGCACTGCTGCCCCATGATAACTCAGGTGAGTTCATCCAGTCTCAGACGTGTGGCTCCTGGGAAGCTCTGCAGACTCGCCAGGGATAGGCCACCACGAGTTTTTAAAAAATGAATTGGTTTTCAACATTTAAGAATCAGATAATTTCTGTCTCATTTCTGATGCCTGGACTCTCTTTAGGAACTGGATAATTTGCCAACCCTGGTCCCATCCTTGCACAACAGAGGTTCAGTGGAGCTGGGCAGCCTTTGTCTGGAGCATGCTCTTTAAACCCAATGACACTCTAGTCCAGCAAGCTTCATTTATTTATTTCCTGCCTAGTTCAAAAGTATCTGACTTTAACCAATGTCGGCTTTACAAAAAATTCATGTTATTTTCCCCAGAAGTCTATTACCTTTGAAATCAGCATTAGCTATTTTGTGTAAAACCATATCCCTTGTCTCAGACTCTGGGAATGTGCTGCGTATTTGTTCCCTCCTTACTTTAGCCGCAGGCCTCATTGTCCTTGTTACCTATGACCAACAAAATCTCTTATCTGTCTAACTATATCCCATCCCTCACTGAATCCAGTTCATTTTACCCCAAATGCATTTTCAAAATCTATCCCTCCTTGCCATTTCTACTGTCTTGCCTCCCAGCCTTCTCTATTTCTTTTTTGGCTCTCCTGATTTGCCTTCCATCTTTCAGTCTCTCCTCTTCAAATTCATCCTTCCTGTAACATCAAGTGGCACAACTCTGATTCTGTCACAGCTCTGTTAAAAAACTCCAACATCTCACCATTGCTTACAGACTCAAGACTAAACTCTATAGCCTCCACCATCTGCCCCCAGTTTACCTTGATGGCCATACCAGCTCCATATCTACCAACTCTTTCCTTGCAAACTATCCTTTAGTCTTCAAAACAGCGGTGTGCTAGTCCACACCAAGTCTGAGCTCTATGGTGTGCAAGTCCTTCCATGAGAATGAGGATAGCACATTGCCCTTCTTGCATGAATGGACCATTTAAAGAAGACCTGGAAAAAGGAACTCAAAGACATGTTTTTCTATCATGACTAGATTCCAGCTTCCAGCCACAGTAACTCAGGATGGGGAAGCTATTTCCTGAAGGAATGGAGCCTTCCGCAAACTTCTTGAATCATCCCAAGCAAGTGCAAATTTTGCCTGAGCAAAATCAACCCCACGGAAGTCTCGATATCAATCATTTCTCTGATGCAGAGGTTCCTTGGGGCTCAGTTTGATGATTCCCAATGGGAGAGAAAAATTATAGTTTATTTCTTACTTTTAGGAAACAGAATAAGAACTAGTGTGCCTTTTAGGAATCACACTAGTTATATCCTGATTTATACGTGTGGTGTTTGGTTTTTAACAAGGTTTGATTTTGTGGCCAAATTGTTAAGCACATGGAAAATTCCTTACAACCAGCTGAAGAAAATGTTTTCAGACCTCCCTTCCCTTGCTCAGCTTTCTGTTTCTGTTAATGGGTTTAAAACTTATTAGAGTAAATTAATTTCTCAGAATAACAAAAATTGTCAGGGAGTCACACACTAACATGTTATTCTTAGAGGCGAGAACTTCCTGGAGGTTATGAAGCAATTACAACTTCTTAATGATCTATGGAAGAAAAAGAGACTGCTGGATCTGTATCAATTATGCTATATTTGTTTCAGAAGCTTTTAATGAATTTAAGGGGGAAATGATACATCTCAATAAAAAAGCGATTGCTTCTCTGCACTGTGATCCTCCTGTGGTCACAGGTGGCTCATTAGGCTGGCCTTACAGCACTTGGAACAGAGAGAAAGCATCACAGAAAATTGTGATGAGCCGTGTTTATTATTTATTCATGAGTGCTCTTCTTTCATATTTACCTTATTCAAAACACATGGATGCTACCAGCATATGGGACTCCTGGAGAAATATCTGACTCACCTACTTGCAAAGACAAAAGTGAAGAAGGCTGAGTCACCCCACCAAGATGGGGGAACAAATCTGAACTGTTCAAACTGAGGGATTGTTTTGCTTCCTACAACACAGTTCTTATCAACACCATTGTCACTAATGATTATATTATTCAAATTATCATGTCAGGTCTTAATTGTAGGCAAAAGAAAGGAACTCTGGCTAATTTAAATAATGAACTTAATGGATACTGTCTAGCTTTCATTATCCCTAGGTAGTCCAGAGAAACACTTCTGAAGCTACACCACCAACCAGGAAACCCTTCTCCTCAGGAATGGTCTTATGGAGACATACGGTCTCCACTGCCTCACATGGACTCTGCAGTTTGCACCATTAGCACCGCTGAGGCACGGCTTTGGATGTTGCTACCAGAACCACTGCTTCTGCTGACTCCAAGAATCACACACCGCTGTCACCACTAGGTCCACCCTCTCCAGAAAGAAGACTGCGTGCTTGGTGTACCATTGTGTAATGTGTTTCAGACTCAATGGCAGTGTCAGGCACGCCCAATGAGTTAAGCCTCAGTCAAGTGTCCACTTTTCCTTATGTCCACTTTTCCTTATGGAGAATAGAGTTGCCAGTCTTTAAGTAGGCTCTGTCTCATATGGTAGAAGACTCACTAACAAAGGAAAGGGTGGTCAAAAACAATGTTTCATGTCCACTTAATACCATTTATTTAGCATTCACTATATACTAACCACTTTATATTCATTATCTTTATAATGTCTAAGCAAAACAGTTGGGTTGGGTTTTTTTGTCCATTTTATAAAACCTTAACTTTTAAGATTGAAAACACATATGATGAAAACTTAATTTAAACTAGAAATTTGTTGACTCGTGTAATTGAAATGTGAGTCCCATGAGAGCAAGACTTGTTCTACTCATATAAAGATACATCCTGATTTCCTTTAGTTGTGCCTGGCACGGATCGGACATTTGGTGAAGAATCCAGAGTCAGAGTCAGCAAGCTGGATCCAGGAGCTCAAAAGATGTCATGATAACTCAGCATTACCCTGCCTCTTTGCTCTGCAGCATGTTCTATACCTAGACAGATTGTAATCCCAAAGGCAAAAAAATCTTCTCTTTTCCATCACTTCCTTCATATACCCATATACCAGAATTAAGTCTCAATGTCCTGGCCCAAGTTACATTCTTATCTGTGAGACCAAGGTGAAAGAAGTCTCAGTTGGTCAAGTCTGGGTCATATGACCACTTCTGGACTTTTAGGAAAAGTCCACTGAGCTAAAATAAGGGAGGGAGCATTTCAGAAATGAAGCTTAGGGTCCTTCACCATTAATAAAGGCAGTATAAATGACATTGGGCAGGCAAAAGCAGCAAATGCCCACTATGTAGAGCACAGTTCTACATTGGTATAGCATTTTTAGTGTTTCAAAGTGCTGACATACCAAATCCTGGCCTTGAGTGCTCAAGGATGCCATCAGCACAACACAGCCTTATCTTCACCAGTAAAGAAACGGAAGATCAAAGAATCCACGTGACTCCCAGGTTTGCATCATAAGACAATAAATAGTGGGCCGGAACTTAAAGCTAGAGCTCCTATTTTTCCCCAGTGCCTTTTATCCTGGCCTCCAGAAATCTACAAAAATATGAGAAGGTGGGAAATTGTGAGGCCTTTTGAGAGCAGATGGTCTTTGAACTGAGGAACCTGTATTCAGGCAGCACTTCTATTATAGAATGTTTTATTTTCCTTAAAATAATCCATGTAATTAATTTAGATCACCTTATTAACTAAAGCAACACCTCACTGACTTCACCATTTGCAGCCACAATGCTGATTAGTGTCTTTCATATCCTATTCAAGAAAGGATGTTGTATGTATTACTATGCCCTCTGTGTAAAAAATTTGACATTTCAGATGTCAACAAATGGCTAGAAAATTAGCCCCTTGAGACTAATAACCCAGCAGCATTTATATGTAATTGTTCTGCCCAAGACATTAATTTTGGGGGACATAAAATTTATGCTGAATGAAAAGACCCTGAGTAGTGAACCCTGGACTCAAATGCTAGATATTAGCATGAGCACTGGATTCTGGAACATTCGCCCCTATGCCTGAAGAGAATTCCTCAAGGTTGAGTATATTTCTGCAATGAATTTAGATGTTCTGCTCTGTGTGGCACTAATTACTCTGCAAAAGTGGGCTCTTTTTTGGTCTCCACACTCTCATTTTTACCATTGTTCTATAGCTCTGATTACCTGCCTCCTGAGTTATGGATCATGAATTAATGATTTCCTCTGATATTTGTGCTTCCACTGCTCTTTCCAGTTAAAAGGGTTGTGATCCTACTGATTTAGGAAAGCAACCTAATTACCATTAGCCCCCTCTCCTTTTTTGGCAACCAATGAAACCCAAAGACATAAAGAGACTTAGCTAATGACATATACCTAGACAGTGAGAGAGAAAGCTACCTGATTCTCTAACTATACAGTTCCTACCACAGAGTACTCACAGAGTACTTATCCATTCATTTTGCATTATTAGCATATGTCTACAATACACCAAGCATTGTATTATATATAGAAATATGAAAATTGACTAAAGAGATAAAGAATCTGCTTTCAAAAATGCTTATATTCTAGTGAAAGTCACAAAAAATAAGTAAGCAGATTAATAATATAAAATAATTAATGTTCTTAAAATGACCGTACAACCCAAAGCAATGCACAGATTCAATGTGATCCCTATCAGAACGCCAATAACATTCTTCACATAAATAGAAAAAAAATCTTAAAATTTGAATGGGACCACAAAAGAGTGAACAGCCAAAGCAATCTTGAACAAAAAGGATAAAGCTGGAGGCATCACATACTAGATCTCAAGATGTCAAGTGTGGTAACGCAAAGAGCATGGTATGGCATAAAAACAGACACGTAGACTAATGGAACAGAATAGAGCACCAAGAAAGTAATCCATGTGTCTATAACCAACTGATTTTTTTTACAAATGTGCCAAGAACTGTCACTGGGTAAAGAACAGTCTTCAGTAAATGGTGCTGGAAAAACTGGATATCCATATGCAGAAGAATGAAGTTAGAACTCCCATCTCTCACTCTGTATAAAAATCAACTCATAATGAATCAAAGAAATAAGTGTAATACCTGAAACTATAAAACTACTAAAAGAAAACGTAGAGAAATGTTCAGGAATTGCTCTACGAAAGATTTTATAAATAAGACCTCAATAGAACAGGTAACAAGGCAAAAATAAACAAATGGAGACTATATTAAACTAAAAAGCTTCTGCACAGCAAAAACAACAAACAACAGAGTGAAAATTGAAAAGACCACCTACAAAATGGAAGAAAATATTTGCATCAAATCAAATCAACAAACGGGGCATTACTATCCAGAATAGACAAGGATTCAAACATCTCAATAACAGCAACAAAAAAAAAACCCATACTGATTAAAAAATGGGCGAATGATCTCAATGGCCAACAAATATGTGGAAAAAAATTAAAAATTCAGTATCACAGATCATCAGGGAAATGCAAATCAAAGCCTCAATGAGACATCTTACCAAGTTACAATAGGTATTATAAAAAAGACCAAAAAATAGCAAGTGCTGGTGAGGATGTGGAGAAAGGGGAAATTGGCCAGGTTCAGTGGCTCACGCCTGCAATCCCAGCATTTTGGGAGGTGGAGGCAAGAGGATTGCCCGAGCTCAGGAGTTCAAGACCAGCCTGGGCAACTTGGCGAGACTTTGTCTCTACAATAAATCAAAAATTAGCCGGTTGTGGTGGTGCATACCTGTGGTTCCAGCTACTTGGAAGGCTGAGGTGGAAGAACCACCTGAGTCCAGCAGGTAGAGGCTGCAGTGACCTTGAGCATGCCACTGCACTCCAGCATGGGTGACAGAGTGAGACTCTCTCAAAAAAAAGGAAAAGGAACTCATACACCATTGGTGGAATTGTAAATTATTATACCCACTGTGGAGAACAGTTTGGTGGTTCCTCAAAAAACTACAAATAGGACTATCATTTGATTCATAATATCACTAATTTCTATTCCAAAAGGAAAGAAATTCATATGTTGAGGAGCTATCTGCACCCAATGGTTATTGCAGCACTATTTACAACAGCAAAGATATGGAAGTAACTCAAGTATCAAACAACAGATGAATAAATAAAGAAAATGTGGTATATATACACAATGGAATATTATTCAGCCATAAAAAAAGAATCCTATCATTTGTAGCCATGGATAAACTTGGAGGACATCATGTTAGAAGAAATAAGCTAGGAACAGTAAGGTAAACACTACATGTTCTTGTTCATATATGGAAGCTAAAACAAGTGGCTATCATAGAAGTAAAAAGTAGAACAGAGGATACCAGAAGCTAGGAAAGGTAGAAGGAAGGGAAGACAAGGAGAGATTTCTTAAAGAACACAAAATTACAACTAGATAGGAGAAATAAGTTCTAGTATTCTATAGCACTATAGAATAACCATAGTTAGCAATAATGTATTTTATAGCTTCAATTAGCTAGGAGGATATTGGATGCCACCAACACAAAGAAATAACTTTTTGAGATGATGGATATGCTAATTACCCTGATCTGATCACTATACCTTATATGTATTGAAACCTCAGTATGTACCCCATAAATATGTACAATCATTATTTGCCAATTAAGAAAATCAAATTTTAAAAGTCCTGGTTTGAGATCAGAGCTATAAAGAAGACAATATGACAGAAACTGGCTAAGGATGAGGCGAGTTGATGATTCAAACAAGGCAATCCACAGAGCACTCTAGAAAGACTGATGTCTAAGCTGAGAACTGAGCTATGAGAAGTTCACCATAGAAGGAGCCAGGGAAATAGTACGAGGGTGGTAGAAACCTCAAAAATAAACATCTTGTTCTACAAAATAACTTGGGATATTCAAAGCACCTATGGAAGTCCAATGTGGCTTGTGGATGACTTTCAGCTATAGTTTGGATATCGACTGGCAATTTGCTGATGGATGAGATGTAAAGAAAAAAGGAAGGGAGAGATCAGCAAGTTCTCCTAAACTATCATCTTGAGAAGCTAAATACTTATTGTTTCCATTGATTGAAGTGGGAACACAGCAAGAGGAACAGACTGAGGTGGCATTTGGAAATCAGAAACCACACCTTTGGGCATGTAAAGCCTGAGATTCTTGTGAGACAATTAATCTGAGATGTCAAATCGGTAGTTGGTTGTATATGCCTAAGCCAAAGGGAGAGATCTCTGCCTTGACTGAGCTTTCAGTGCTGGATGATTTTGAAGGATTTTTTTTTATAATAGTCAAAATCCATTAATGTTAGGGCCTTAAGTGATGATATTTCATATGACTTAACCTTGGCTATATGAGTGATGGCTTCTATTGCTGCATTTTCCTCTTAATTATATGAAAGATACTGAACAAATAGAGAAATTGATTATGATTCTCACTTGAGCTTCTTTAGTACCAGTTTTAATGAAATCTTTGCTTATTGTTGGGGGAGAGACAAGCCCGGGAGTCCGGCTGTTTAGGTTTAAATTCTAACTGCATGACCTTAGGCCTCCCTTCTGAGTCTGTTATCTCATATGTAAATTGGGGATTGTAATAACTATGTCCTATGGCTACTGGGAAGATTAAATTTAAATAAAGTGTGTTAAGTGTCATGGCACCGTACACATAGTCAGAGCTAAATAAAGACATCATCATTGCCAGTCACTAACTCTGGCTATTGACCTCAATTCCTTGGAGGACTGTATTTGAAAGAGCTCTCAGTTGCAAGTGACAGAAAGCCAACTCAAGTCAACAGAAGAGACCATAATGGGACTGTGTCACTGAAAAACTAGGGGCATGTAGATCAGACTGCCCAAAAGCTCAAGTGACATCATGAGAAAACCCCTTAATCTCTTTTCTCTGCCACCTGCTGTGCTGCCTTCCTTCTCAGGCTGACCCTCTCATTTAGTTACAAAATGGACAACAACAGTTCCAAAATGACTACTGGAAAATTCCAGGGGAAAGTGAACACCTCTTTCTCAGTTCCAATTAATGTGCCGAGCTGACTCCCATATATTAGCGCATGTTCTTGCTAACACATAAGCAGATAAAGTGTGATTTGGGAAAGACCAAGTCATACATGTCCAGAAGGTTGGGGACACTCAGAAAAAGATGTAGCCAACCTAACTACAAGAAATGGGGAAATGACAGAAAATAATTTTGCCAGCAGAGACGGTTTAGATGGAGTTTAGAATAAAGTAGCTATTTTTTTTTTTAGCTCTTCTATTTTGGTATTCCTTTCCTTTGAGGAAGCTATATATATAAAGTTGTTGACAATTGGGAACTGAGATACTTACTATGAGTTAGTGATGAGGAATGACTTCTTCCTACTGGCCGGGAAACAGTTTAATACACTCAACCCAAACCTGATTTTTCATTCCTTGCTTTATATACTATACAAGGAAACTTCAAGTCACTTTTTGATACTTTCCTCTCTCTCTTAACCTTCTACCTCCACTCAGTAGCTAAGTCCTGCTGATGACACTCTCTAATTAACTGTCATGCACAGATGCCTCACGCCAGCTTCACAGCTGACTCCAGTCCAAGCCAACATCATCTCTCTTACACACTACTGCAACAGATGTCTAGAGCCAGAGATATCATCTGGAAATACAAATCAGATATGTTACTTCCCTGCTTAAGCCAGTCAATGACTTGCTCCACACTGTGAAGGTCCTAGTAACTCCCAGTATTTCCCCTTCACAGTGATTATCATCATTATAATCAAATGGCCATACTGTCAGAGGCCTGTAAACTCCCCGAGGGCAAGGACTGGGTTGTCTTAACACATCCCGGTATCATCAGTACCTGGAACAGGGCCTGTCATGCTTCACTTGCAGGATGAGTATTTATGGAAAGAATGCATGAATTTTTGACACCGCTCTGCCCCTCCTCTGGATAGAGCAGATTGCTGTTTCAGGATAGGTTCGTTTGCAAATGCCTAAAAATAAAAATGAAATGCAAACGGAATGTTCCTTTTCAGAATGAAGCTACTGAAAAAGAGCAGTTTAAAAAGTTGATCCTGAGCAAAAGAACATGAACACTTAATACCCCTTAAATAGCTTCTTAAACACAGTCATCAATCAAAAGTCTTGTGAATCTTCGTTACATGAGAAACTACAGAAAAATTGCATAGCTCTTTATTGTAGAACACATAGAGCAGTCCCTTGCAAAGAATTTACACAAATTGAGAATTTAAACAGACACAGCCTAGCTCAAGAAATTATAACCCCATTGTCAATGAGAGGCAATCATCGAAGCCACCCAACTAAATACCATTTCTGATAACATCTTGGCCATCTAAAAAATATTAGCAGAAGGCCATGATGGAAAAGCCGCTAAGCCGGCACTTTTCAGCACCAGGAAAAGCAATAATCTACCACCTGGGCAGTAAGTCATGGACTGGTATAGAAAAGCCATTAGTTACTGAGACTATGCAATGTCCTGTGAGGGACTCTAAAAGAAACAGAAGACTCAGGCCATGATTGCAAAATCCCCACACTCAGATCAAAAATTAAATATTAAAATAGATCAATCCACCCCACTGTTTTAAATGCTGAATTCAGCTTATGGCTTGTTTTTTTGTGAGGGGGAGTGTTGCTTAATGAGCCTGGATTCTGTCAAGCCAGATGTGTATAAGATGCTACTTATGAAAATGTACCAAAGTACACAGTTGACAGAGAATTCTGCAAGGCAGTGTGGGGACAAGGAGGGTACCTGGCCAGGGTAGCAAGGAGGGACCCTGATTCAGCTAATTAGACTGAGTCCTGAAAAAGATACTTTATCCAAGACAGAAAACTTGAAAAAGCAGCAACAGTCATAGCACTTTTTTTGGTTAACTCTCAAGATGCTTCAGAGATGGTAGGAAGCACAGACATATATATATTGAGTCACTTGACTTGGTCCAAGATGTATTGGTGAGTTGAATTATAGTGGGAGATGGGAACAACCATTTGCCCCCATTCATATGAACATCCTATAATCCTTACCCAACACACCTCTACTTCTGAGTCTTCACTGCATCCCCTCTTCTTAAAATTTCTGTGTCTTGACTTCAAAGTCATTCATTATTGCCCACATACCATCTGACTGAGTATGTTTCCCACTGTTTCTTGGTACTTCCCCACCACTTTTCTATGCCTGACACCAAAGCACCACATATATGACACAGCCATTCTCACATGTGTGTCTTCACCACTCAGGCCCCTAAGGCTTAGCTCAAATACCACTAATTCCAGAAAGGTTTTCCTGATTACGCATTCCTCGCCCAGCCTCTTTGTTTTCTAAAGAACTAGAATTGTACACTGTTCGGCATATTACCATAACACACACTTAGATGTTGTAAGTGGCTTGATGTTTTTGCTTTTGCTTTTTAAACTCAACAACTTCAGGGCAGGGACTGTGTCATACCTTTCCCTGTTATTCCTGGGTGCTTCATTCTGTATTGAGCTCACAATAGTGCTGAACACATCTGTTCTTTGATTAATCCCCCTTCTTTCTATCATGAATGTGTGTTGAGAAAAACCTTAGGGGGACAGATTAAAATCTGCAGGGCTTGATACAACCAAATTTCAGGACTAAGTTCCAATCATTCCCTTGACAGCTGCCTGCATAATATCCCCTTCATTATTTTTTAAAGTCAGTTTATATTTTAATGCAGCAATAGAATATTGGACAGCTCCCAAAAGTAAAAATGTCATCAAAGAGAAACTCCCCACTTTAAGACAAAAAAAAAAAAACTGCCAAGTTATTTGGGATAGGTAAAGTACAGAGAAAAGAATGAGTGATGGCTGCTCTCAGAATAGCTCTAACTGGAAAAGCAACTCACAGATTGGAAGATCTGACCTCCGTTCATTGTTTTTTCCAAATTGCCCTATGACCTTCAGAAAATCAGTAAGCAGTTTTCTGAGTGTCTAATGAAATGAAATATCCATCTGCAGGAATAGTGTTCTATTCTGTTCATTCTATATCATCATTCCCAGATACATCCTTATATGTGGTCTTCCGACTCCAAAATTGCCCCATTCATTCATTCTCCTTCCCAGATCCAGTGTAATTTCTCAGAAAAGGCACATGTGGTACGTTACTGGTCTGTAGAAATCCTTCAGTGACTTTCTATTGCTGTAAAGATAATGTTCATACCCATTAGCATGACTTATAAGTTCCTATATGATCTGTTCCTGCTTACTTCTCTTGCCTCTTCCCTCTCTAATTCCCCCTCTGACTCCAAAGCTGCAGTCAGACTCAACTTCTTTTACTAATTGTGATTTACATTTGCACTGTCTCATTGCAAAGCTTTTGCACATAAAATCTCTACCAAGAACATTCTGCTCATCTCCAAGCCTTCAACATAATAAGTATTTTCTGGACCTCAACTTAGACATCTTTTCCTCCCTAAAGCTGTCTGACTCCAATTCCAAGTGAGCTGCCCAGTTTTTGTTTTCCAACGTACACTCTGTATTATCTCCATGGTGGCCCAAATCACACTTGATTATAATTTTCTAGTTATGTGTCTGTGTCCCCTCAAAACTGTCATCTCCTTTTGGTCAGAGACTGAGTGTATATTTTTGATGGTATTATACCCAGGGCCTAGTATAGTTCTTAGCCCATAGTGTAGATGCTCTCAGTAAGTAGTTTAGAGGGAAGCAAGCAAGAAAGGAAGGAGAGAGGGAGAGTCAGGAAAGAAGCAAAAAAGGAAGACAGGGAGGAACATCATCATTTCGGTGAACAAATCAATGCCATAGCTTTTCCAAAAGATGTAGTTGTTACCTGGGTGATAAAAGAATGAACTTTAAATTTCTGCTGCTGAAAAAACTGAACTTCCTCCATGAATGAAGCACAGGTATGAACTTCCCAGATTTAAAGCGGCTGTTATTTTTAGCAAAATATGTACAAATGGAGACTATGTTAGTGATAAACTCTGTAGCTGTGAACATGGAATACGTATGTTGCCAAGAGAAGGAGACTTATTTTGATATCTGAGACCCCTGAGCTACAGGGCTGTAACTTATTTACTTCCCAGGCAAGGAAAGAGAGAACCTCACAACCATGTTGCATTCATTTTGCCACAATAAAAAATTATGTTGCAATATGGCCTCAAGAGATTCGTGACATATGTTAATTAGACAGTCCAGGAGAAGGTTGTTGGCAGAATGGTTAGACAAGCCCTGATTAAGTGAGACTACTGAGTCAAAACTCACATTCATCAGACTTTATAGTTTATAAAATGTTTTCAAGTGCATTCGAGCATCTGTTTCTCTCAACAGGAGATCATTCTACTCTCCTGCTTAGAACGACCCGTGGTTGCCCATTGCTCTTAAGATAAAACTCAGACACCCTCCCTGGTCTCAAAGCCCTGCAGGGTCTGGCCCCAGTCGTCCCCAACTTTGTCTTACCCATGCTACTAAATGTAGCCGGTGTGCAAATTGTTACTGGGATATGAGGAGTTATGGACACCAGAAGGTAAGCCAAGTCTGTAACCAGGCTTACTGCTACATTCAGCTGATGTTTTTTCAATCAAGACTTTCTCAATAAAAGAAGCGTTGCGTTGATTCACACTCCTGTACAAGCTTCTAATTTCACTGAAGACCAGTAACAGCTGAAGATGACCACTAGCCGATGGACCATACTGGGTACAGTGCTGACAGTCCTCCTGTCCTTTGTCACACTGTTTTAGTAACATTGGTCTTCACACTTTAGAGCCGCTGAATAACATTTCCCCCAGCATTTTTGGTGCCTTCTTACCTTTCAGCTCTTGAGTCTCCGTCACCCCCAAAGGGCACGTTCTTTTCTTTCATAGCATTTAACACAAGAGGCAATGATCACAGTTGCTTTTCTACTCGTTTATTGCGCGGGCCCGCCCCGCGAGGGTCGTGGGAAGTGTTGAAGGAGAGACGGATAGGCGACGAACGAAGATCATATACACGGACACCTGCCTCTTGATCAGGTGACAATGTAATGCTGGTTAATACAGAGCTTTTATACCATTTGTGTAGGGGCAAGACAAAGAAAACTCTTTCACATTCATATCTTTTAAAAGCTACCAGCTAGTGGTCTTAGTAGCGAACAAACCAAGATTCCCATAGGCCTCCAGACAAGTCTTATTCATAAAGCCAACAATGACACTCTCAGTCCAATGTCCCAAATTAAAAATGTTTCAGGAAAGGTTCTTTAAGTGTATATTTCTTTACATGTCAGGGATATTCTCATCTTAGGCTCTTATGTTCTTCAGAGTCCTGTGATCGCCTCCCTTGTCCAGATGACCTCGTTACTTTTCTCTTATCTTGCAGTGCTTGTTTCTAAAGAGAACTCAAAAGAAACTTTTAGTAATGTTTCCCAGGCCCCTCAAGGTTGCTTTCTGTTTTCGCTGATCTTGTCATAAAAGTGTCTGATTATTATATTCTGAGTTCAGTGAAAACCTACTCTATAAATGTTAACTTAGAGTTTTAACTATTGAATTAAGTAAAAACCTTTAACATAATCTTTGTCCTAGTTAGTGAAACAGTGTTATAATCACCTACAAACT
>NW_007247300.1:3609-88214 GCF_000164805.1 Carlito syrichta | reverse complement strand
ATCAAACAGCAAAGGTGAAAGACAGAAGGGCCTCAGCTTCCTGGGCTCACCCTGCAGCCCAGGGTCTTCGGCCCACCCGGACCCTGTCAATCAGGTGGGCCCCCAAGGCTGGCTCCCAACAGTTTATCATTTGGGTGCCACCACCACCTCACCCTTAACCAAAAATAAAAAGTGGGAGTTAGTGCCTAATACATATATGATAAGTATTTTTTGAATGAACAAGTTAACAACCTGTGACATAAGAATTATAATTCCAACCTTATAAATGAGGAAATTGAAGGCCAGGAAGTTTAAATGTCTCCTAAAATAACAATCCTTTACAGGTTTGTTTTACTTTAGAGTTAAGAAAGCATTTTCACAAAAATGAGCTCACGTTATTATGCACTAAGTAGTGCAACATCTGTAGTGAGAAGAAAACTGCCATTCAAAGAGAACGAGTGACTTGCCCAGCATTATTCAATAGTATGTGATGAAGGCCAAGAATACAAAGCTGAATCTTCTGAATCCAAGACTAGTATCTCTTATAGTACATGATACGGTGGTTTAAGAGTGCTTTGGAGAGCCCTTCAAAAAGTGATAGACTATATCTGTGTTTAAGCGGATAGAAAGTGATAAAGCAAAACTTGGTCAGAGGTGGGAGGGGTGGGGTGTGATGGGAGGGTGGGGAAGTCTTGATTCGGGTCTTCCATGTAGCACATTAGCTTACTCCAGGTTGACATGCCAATTACTCTCCATGTGACACTGGACCAATGGCTTAGCCCATCTGAATTATTAGCAGTAAAATGATAATATTAATCATCTCTCGGAGTTATTATGAGGATAACCCAAAAGTATGGAAACAATGGCCTTTGAACAGTGCTTGCAAGAGAGGAGGTGCTGGTCTCAGTAAATGCTATTTACCCTCCTTTTCTTTTTCTTCGTCCTCGACACTGAAGAGAATTGGTCATGGCCAGTCATAGTCACAATCACAATATTCACTCCAGGAAATAATGTTCACAGAAATTACTGAGGGAGAAGATGGCGGCTGAGCCAGTCGGACTATCCGAGTCCCCTCATGAGTGAGTACATGGAAAATTGTGTATATGTGCTGGTGAGTGAGTGGACATATGAGTGACAGACTGAGTGAGAGTTAGGGAGCTAGCGGCCAGGGCTCTCCTGGTGCAGCAGCTGGTGCTTGGACCCTAGCGATTCCAGGACACAGAAGCCCAGTGCCATTTTCTTTTTCTTTTCTTTTCTTTTTTTTAATCAACAAACCCTCCCTGGGAAGAAAATGCTGGGAAAGACTGCCTAAGTCGGGGCTCGTGAGCAAGTGGCCAGGCCCCTGGTGCAACAGTTGGTGCTGCAGCTTCTCTGCTTCGTCCCTGGCTCTTCCCAGGCCACAGAAGCCAAGCACCATTATTTTTTTTTAAACAGACTGGGCTCAGTGGCTCAGACTATAATCCCAGCACTTTGGAAGGCTGAGGCAAGTGGGTTGCCTAAGCCCGTGAGTTTGAGACCCACCCGGGCAACTTGGCGAGACCTCATCTCTACAATAAGTCAAAAATTAGCCAGGCATGGTAGCGCGCGCCTGTAGTTCCAGCTACGTGGAAAGCTGAGGCAGAAGGATCACCAGAGCCCAGCAGGTTGAGGCTGGGAGCCAGCCGCACCCAGTCTGGGCAACAGAGTGAGACTCCAACACAAAAAATAAAAAAGTAAAAATAAATAAAAAAATAAAACAAAAGTTTTTCTGCGAAAAAGCGACAGGGAGAAACCATCGCCACAGGTTTTTTTAAACAGGCCAGGCTCGGTGTCTCAGCCTGTAATCCCACACCTTTGGGAGGCTGAGGTGAATGGATTGCCTGTGCTTGCGGGTTTGAGACCCACCTGGGCAACTTGGCAAGACCTCATCTCTACAATAAATCAAAAAATCAGCCAGGCATGGTAGCGTGCGCCTGTAGTTCCGACTACTTGGAAGGCTGAGGCGGAAGGATCACCGGAGCCCAGCGGGTCGAGGCTGCGGTGGCCAGGAGCAGCCACTGTACTCCAGTCTGGGCGACAGAGTGAGATTCCAACTCAAAAAAATAAAAAATAAAAAAATAAAACAGACAAAAGTTTTTCTGCGAAAAAGCAGCAGGGAGAAACCATCGCCCCAGGTTCTCCCTCACCATTGCAGCAGGAGAGAGACTGCTGCCTCCTGGTTTTGCCTCACTGCTTCAGCACCTGGAAGGGCACTGGCAGCAGGGGCTGTGGAGGGAGTCCAGAGGCAAAGTCCCATGAGAGAGGTCAAGAGAGGCACCCCACCACCATCTTGAAGGAGGGGCAGGAAAGTGCTCCCACTCACTCACCACAGAGCAACAGACCCGATCTCTGTGACTGGCAAATCAACTACTCGGGGATTGATCGTGACCCAGCGGGAATATCCTGAAAGGACAGACTTCAGAGGGACCTGATGAGTGCTGAGTTCCAGACACCACACCCCCTACCCTGATCCAGCCTCAGCTGTGGGACAAAGGGTGTGACCAGAAAAAGACAAGGAAGCACTCCAAATAGATCAGGGAACAAATCCAGAGTCTGGATCAGGAAGAATAGAGGACTGAGCAAACATCAGCAGGGAAAACCTCTCCCACTGACACTGAATAACAGGACTAAAGAGAAAAACAAGAGCTCTGTCACAAATGAGGAAAAACCAAAGGAAGACTTCAGGCAATTTCAAGTGTACCAAAGACAAAACTCCTGAAAAATCAGACCTTGGTGCCCAAACAATGGAAGTCACCAATGACTGGCACCAAATATGACAGGGATTAGGGAATGGATGGAAAGAGAGAATAAGACTCAAGAAAGACAAGATGCAACACTGAAAGAACTTGTAACAAAGTTTTTGGCAATAAAAAATGTCATCCAGGAAATAAATAACAAGATGACAAGCATGGAAAGCAGAATTAATCTAGTTGAAGAAAGAATCTCAGAACTTG
This sequence comes from Carlito syrichta, assembly GCF_000164805.1. Classification (NCBI taxonomy): domain Eukaryota; kingdom Metazoa; phylum Chordata; class Mammalia; order Primates; family Tarsiidae; genus Carlito; species Carlito syrichta. Next base: position 85,263 of record NW_007247300.1, on the reverse strand, counting down.
AAGACCAGAACATGGAATTAACCCGATCTGTAAAAAAACCTCAGGACAGGGACAATCACATTTCCATAATCAGCCTGAACGTGAATGAACTAAATGCACCACTGAAAAGACACAGAATGGCAAACTGGATAAGAAACCATGACCCAATTATTTGCTGCATTCAGGAGACTCATCTCACTACAAAGGATGCACACAGACTCAAAATTAAAGGATGGAAACCAAGTTTCCAGGCAAATGGATCACAAAAGAAGGCAGGAGTTGTGATCTTAATATCAGACAAAACAACCTTTAAGCTATCAAAAATTTAAAAATATGCAAGAGGAAACTACATAATGATAAAAGGTTCACTTCATCAGCAAGAAATATCCATCCTAAACATATATGCACCCAACACAGGAGCACCAGTATTTATAAAGCAACTACTAAGTAAACTAAAAAAAAAAAAGATATTGACTTTAATACTATTACAGCAGGAGACATGAATACCCCATTGACAGCCCTAGATAGATCATCAAGGCAAAAAATCAACAAGTAGATCCAGAACCTAAACTTGACACTCAACCAAATGAACTTAATAGATACTTACAGAATATTCCACCCAACAACCACAGAATATACATTCTACTCATCACCACATGGAACATACTCCAAGATCGATCATATCCTTAGTCATAAATCGAGCATAAGCAAATTCTGTAAGGTTGAAGTCTCGCCATACACATTCTCAGACCACAGTGGAATAAAAATAAATATCAACACAAACAAAATTTCCCCAAAGCCCACAAAGACATGGACATAAAACAGCATGATGGTGAACAACTACTGGGTCAACACTGAAATCAAAGCAGAAATCAAAAGAGTCCTTCCTGGAAACAAATGAAATGAAGAAAAATGTTACCAAAACCTCTGGGGATGTCATGAAAGCACTTATAATCTCTACAAGGGAAATTATATCTCTGCAAGCACACATCAAGAAAACAAAATGATCACAAGTAGAGAGCCTAACAAATCATCTAAGGTAGCTGGAAAGAGAAGACCACCAAAACCCCAACTTTAGCAGAAGAATCCAAATCACAAAAATAAGAGCCTAAATATGGGAATAGAAGACAAAAATATCATAGAAAACATCAAGAAAACAAAAAGTTGTTTCTTTGAAAGAATTAACAAGATTGATGGACTCCCTAGCCAGATGACCAAGAAAAAGAGAGAAAAAGCTCAAATGAAAACAATCAGAAATACAAAAGATCAAATTACAACTGACCCCGAAGAAATACAAAAGATCAGGAGCGATTACTATGTACACCTATATGGAAACAAACCTGATAACTTAAATGCAATGGAGGACTTTCTGACATCACACAACCTCCCCAGGTTGAAACAAGAAGACATTGACACTAAATAGACCAATAACAACCCAGGAAATTGACTCTATCATATGAAAACTATCTACAAAAAAAAAAAATCCTGGACTGGATGACTTTCCAGCAGAATTCTACAAAACATACAAGGAGGAACTGATATCAATTCTACTGAAAGTATTCCAGGCAATTGAATAACATCACACTGATATCCAAACCAGGTAAAGATCCAATAAAAAAAGAGAAAAACAGGCCAATATCCCTTTTGAACATAGATGCAAAAATCTTCAACAAGATTCTAGCAAGTCAGATCCAAAAACACATCTCAAAAATCATCCACCATGACCAAGTAGGTTTCATTCCCAGGATGCAGGGCTGGTTCAACATTCACAAGACTGTAAATGTAATTAAATACATCAACAGATGTAAAAATAAGAACCCCATGATTATACCATTAGATACAGAAAAGTTTTTGATAAAATCCAGTTTCCCTTCTTGATAAAAACCCTCAAACACCTAGGTATAGAAGGAACATACCTCACATTAGTAAATGCCATCTACGATAAACCCACAGCTAACCACATTGCTAAATGGACAGAAAATGAAAACATTTCCATTGAAAACTGGAACAAGACAAGGCTACCCACTCACACTTCTTGTTCAACCTTGTGTTGAAAGTCCTAGCTAGAGCAATTAGACAAGAGAAGGAAACCAGGGGTATCCAAATAGGAAAAGAGGGTGTCAAGTTGTCCCTTTTTGCTGATGGTGATCCTATACCTTGAAAATTCAAGAGAATCAGTCAAAAAACTGTTTGCACAGATAAAGGACTTTGGCGATGTCTCAGGGTACAAAATAAATGTGCAAAAGACTTGCATTCCTATACACCAACAACAAGCAGGCAGAGACCCAAATTAAAAGCATGATTCCATTCACAATAGCCACAAAAAAAAATGAAATACCTCAGCATCTTCCTAACCAGAGAAGTGAAAGACCTTTATAATGAAAACTGCAAAACACTTCTCAAAGAAACAGAAGAAGATACAAACAAATGGAAAAATATTCCATGCTTATGGATAGAAAGAATCAACATTGATCAAATGTCCATCCTACCAAAGGCAATCTACAGATTTAACGCAATACCCATTGTTACCAACATCATTCTTCTCAGACCTGGAAATGACAATACAGAAATTCATATAGAAACATAAATGACCACAAATAGCCAAAACAATCCTGAGCAAAAGAAACAAAGCAGGAGGTATCACACTTCCAGACTTCAAACTTTACTGGAAGGCTACAGTAATCAAAACAGCCTGATATTGGTACAAGAGCAGGCACATAGACCAATGGAACAGGACAGAGACTCTGGAAGCAAAATCTCAATTTCTTAACCAACTCATCTTTGACAAAGCCTCCAACAACAACCACTGGGGAGAGGAGAAACTATTCAGTAAATGATGCTGGGAAAACTGGCTGATCACATGCAGAAGATTGAAACAGGACCTCTACCTATCAACATACACAAAAATTAACTCTAAATGGATCAAAGACCTAAACATAAAATCTCAAATTATAAGAATCTTAGAAAATGCAGGAGTCACCATGAAAATTGGAACTGGCAGCCAATTTCTATTGAGAACCCTAAATGCCCATACCTTAAAATAAGATAGACAAGTGGAAGCTCATCAAACCAACGAGCATCTGCAAAGCAAAAGAAACCATTTACATGGTGGAATACCATGCAGCCATAAATAGGAACAAAAACATGAATTTTGCAGCAACCTGGATGGAACTAGAGTCTATAACACTGAGTGACCTCTCACAGAAACAAAGATCTGAATATCACATGTTCTCACTCATATAGTGGACCTTGAACATCCAATGTAATACTATAAGAAAATGACTGACAGTGGTGGGAAACTATGGTAGGGGGAGGGGAAGGGAGATGGAATATCTGTCTGGGGACGGGGAGACACCTCTTATCAACAAGGGTGCCTGAACAAAGCATATTTGTATACCTAACCCTTAACTGTACCCCACAATATCATAATAAAAAATATTAATTAAAAAATTTTTTAAAAAAAGAAACCATCAAGAGAGCAGGGAGACAGCCCACAGAATGGGAAAAAAATTATTTGCCAACTGTATATCTGAGAAAGGTCTAACATCTAGGATCTACAAGGAACTCAAACGCATTGAAAGGAAAAATCAAACAACCCCATTAAAAAGTGGGCAAAAGACATGCATAGACACAGCTCAAAAGAAGAGATATAGGCAGCCAACAGACACATGAAAAGTGCTCAGCCTCACTCATCAGAGAAATGGAAATCAAAACCACATTGAGATACCACCTAGCCCCAGTAAATATGACCATCATTATTAAAACTAATAAGAGATGCTGGTGAGGATGTGGAGAAAAAGGAATGGTTCTACACTGCTGGTGGGAATGCAAACTAGTGCAACCTCTTTGGAAGACAGTGTGGCGATTTCTGAAAGAACTAGAAATAGACCTTCCATATGACCCAGAAATTCCCCTATGGGGATTATACCCGGAGGAACTCAAATTATTCTACAAAAAAGATACCTGCACACGTATGTTTGTTGCAGCTCCATTCACAATAGCAAACATGGAACCAACCATCGAAGCTGGACTGAATAACAAAAATGTGGTCCATATACACAATGAAATGTTATGCAGCCATAAAGAAGGACAAATATATGGGCTTCCCAGCAACTTGGATGGATTTGGAGTCTATCATACTCAGTGATCTATCACAGAAACAAAGAACAGAGTACCATATGTTCTCACTCATAAGTGGAACTTGAACAATTATAATACTATAAGAAAGTGATTGGCAGTGGTGGGAAACTGTCAGTGGGGGGTGGGATTGGCAGTTGAGGGGAACTGCCAAGGGAGGGAGGGGCACACCTCATCAACAAGGGTACCTGCATGATCAACGTTTGTACACCTAACCCTGAATTGTACCCCACATCTTTAATAATAATAATAATAAAATAAATAATTATATTTCCATCTACACTAGGAGTAAATTATACTCAGCCCAATGGGAAAGAACAGATGCAGATAAATGCTTTCTGATGCCCAGTGCTTAGATCTTTCACTGGATATTGCTGGAGGCATTAGAAAGGGAATTCATAGGTGAATCAGGTCAACTCGGAAAAACCAGACCCCACTCATATGATACTACCACAGGTCTATGGGTCAAAAAAAGCATCTCACTTCTCTGCCTCCAAAGCTTCCCCATAGTGTGGTTCATTATGAAAAGTTATAAATGTATGAAGACTCCCTGGGTACCAGGATTCTGGTTCTGTCACAGAACTGAGTTTCTCAACCTGAGTTTCCTCAGGTCCCTGGTAGAGTTACATATATGTCATACCTACCCCTTTGTAAAAGTTGCAGTAGGAACCAGGGATCTTTATAACTGCATCCCTTAAGGTCTATGTCTAGTCATCTCAGATCCACAGACACCCTTCCCCCTAAATTGTACATAAAAGTGTGTGTGTATCTAACAGTGCATATTTTCATTTATAAATGCCCTTAGCTTTCACTGGATTCTCAGCCTTTTGAATTTTTCCTCAAAAGGTTAAGAGCAGATTTAGAAACTTTTAGCCACCAACTTGTTTGGGGTAAAAGACATCTACCACTCCACTAACACCCCCACAGTTCTGAACAATTATTTATTAGTTCAAAGGTACTTTGCTGCTTTTAAAATAATTTTATGGATTTTGAAAGACAAGAAATTTACTAATCAGTGATGAGGTCAAATATTTATGTATAAGGATATTCATTAAACTTTCATTTATCAAAAAAGAAAAGTATAAAACATTACTGGTCAACAGTAAGGAAAATGGTTAAGTTAATATATTCTATCTATCCAATGAAATAAAGCCAGTAAAATCCATCATTTCAAGACTTTTTCATAATATGGAAAATTTATATAATAGTAGCTCAAAAAGCTTAATGTAAAATTGTACAGTAAGTAAAACTCCAATTTTGTTATAATACTTAGTATTAGTTTTCAACTTGGGGCATTTTTGCCCCCCAAGAGATACTTGGCAATGTCTAAGGGATACTAGTGAGTAGTAACCAGGGGTGCTATAAACATCCTAGAATTTATAGGACCTCCTCCAACAACAAAGTTTTATTCTACTCAAGATGTCAGTGGTACTGAGGTTGAGTAAGAAAATCTGACACGTAGCGAAAATATCATAAGAAAATAGATTCCAATTATAATAAGATTTTTTATGATTTTGTTGTTTTTTTACATTGTCACAGATGTTCTATAATGAGCATTTGTTTTTTATAATCAGATAAAAGTAACAAAGGTAAAAGTCAAGTTTGCCCTTTCCTTTTTGAAATAAGTCATAAGTAATGAGGTCAGCTTAGAAACAGGTTGAGAGTTTGGTCAGAGCATCACAAGGGGAGAGAGGATCAACAGAGCGTGAATATGAATTATCATGGGGTTTTATCTCTGCTCTGAAACTCCTTGGGGAATGAAAAGGGGAAATGCCATCAGCCACCTGGGGTGCTGAGAATAAAAAGCAGCATGCTATTATGTGATTCAGACCTATCTTCATCTTGAGTCAAGCAGAGGTAATCACAAGAGGAATAAGAACAAGGACTATTGGGCTGCTTTGAATGAATACCTAAAATGTCCCCAGAAAATTCTCATATCCCCAGGAGCTGTGTCCTGAAACCTTGTGTCCTGGAGTCCTTAAGGAATCAGCAACTAGAAATACACATAATTTTCAAATTATACATTTTTCATCTATTTCTCTCTAGATGTTATACCACAACCAAAACCTCTTGAGATACTGGAATTGCCCCTATAACCCGAGAAATTGCATTTTTCATTTCCAATTGATAAGATTTCTTAAGCTGGCCTAGAAAAAAATTGCATATAATGCTCCAGGAAATGCGAAAGAAAAGAAATGTATATTTTCTTTCCCCATAGAATCTACTCTTCCACATATATTTACCATTTATATGCATGAATTATGATTCCCGATAGGCAGTTTATGACTAATTAACAAATCTGAGTCAGAGATACATATTATCTTAATATATTTCCTTCTTTATTTATGTCAAGAAACTTCCCTTACTACATGTAAGAATTTCCTGATTTAAAATATCTTTATTCTGAAATATACAGTGATTGAAACAAACAAAGGCACTATCATGTTCTCAAAAATCTCTTGACTGTATCCCCTTGCTTTTTCTTTGTTATTTATAATTTTCTAAATGGAATTCATAGCAGGTAGTTGAACAGTTTAACTTTTAAAGGAGCCATTAGTTTAACAACATAAAAATGACCAAAGTCATCACAATTCATGTTGTTTACCAGTGAGACTGCTACAGCGCAACTCAATGCCTTATTATTTTTCGTGCTACCTGGTCATGTTTCTCAGGTGGGCCAGTGATTTTATTGAAGAGTCCTTCACACCCTGGTGGTCGCACTGCCATCTCATGCATACCATCTTATCACAGCATACTGTCCTCAGTTATTGCAATCATGAGATATAGAACATGTATTTTTTATTATTTTCAATTTTATTTAAAATACATGCAAAATGAATGCAAAACATCTGCATTTTATTTTAAAGATATGGGGTACAATTCAGGGTTAAGTATACAAATGTTCGTTATGCAGAAGAACATGTATTTTTAGTGGATAGTTTTCAGAATAAATCGTCTACTCTATTAGCACATAAACCAATAATAAAAAAATTCATTTGGACTGAAACAAAAACTTATTAATTTCCCTATTTCTTTCTATTCTAAAATACCTTCTCCTGTCAGTAGCCCCAGTTTCACAATTATTTATTGCCTCCTTTATAAGTAGGCTCTACTGGACACATTCTGGACATCAAGTCATTCACCTAACAAGTATTTTTGGGCACCTACTCTGTGCTATACTTCTTTAATCTTCACAAAAAGTATATATAAGGTAAGCACTAATTCATTTTACAGATGAAAAACTTAAGGTCACAGAAATTTAAATAAATTGTACAAAGTTACATAGATACTAGAAGTATAACAAGGATTTAACTCATTTGTTGATTCCAAAGTCTATTCTTTCTATTAAACTATGCTGCCTCCTCAGATCACACTGTTAGCAGCTCCATGCTACAAATTTAGGGATAACAATAATATGTTTTTATTTAAATAAGCTTCTTAAAAGATGTTTCATATCCCACAACTAGAGATGCATTTTTTTAAGTTGTAGGATAATCTATCTTTAACGAATAACTCTTAAAAAAAATTTTTTTTATTTTAAAGATGTGGAGTAAAATTCAGGGTTAGTATTAGCTAAGATCTAAAAGTAAGTAACTCTTAAAAATGGAAAACAGAAGCTATTCGGCTATTTTTTAATGTGAGTGACTTCGCAGATATTTTTTGAGGGAGGAATTGATAAAGGAGAGAGATAATGAGGCCTTTGGATACATAAACATAAGTGAGAAAAAGTAGAACGGGTCAGAGAGCACAAGAAAAGAATTGCTAGCCGGGCTCGGTGGCTCAGCCTGTAATCCCGCTGAATGGATTGCCTGAGCCCGCAGGTTCGAGACCTGCCTGGGCAGGCCAGACCTCATCTCTACAATAAATCAAAAAATTAGCCAGGCGTGGTAGCACGCGCCTGTAATTCCGGCTACTTGGAAGGCTGAGGCGGAAGGATCACCGGAGCCCAGCAGGTCGAGGCTGCGGTGGCCGGGAGCGGCCACTGCACTCCAGTGTGGGCGACAGAGTGAGACTCCAACTCCAAAAAAAAAAAAAAAAAAGAAGAAGAAGAAAAGAAAAGAATTGCTGAGCAGGATGGAAAATCAATTTGTCCTATTTTCAATCTGACCTCAAGTTTACCCTTTCTTTTATTCCATTATTGAATAAGAGATTAGGAATATAGGAAATAAGAAGCAATATGTGTGTTTGGAATTGATTGGTTCAAACCTTTTCTCTATCACTTGTTGACCGAACAATATAGTCAACTTCTAAGTTTTCATTTTGTCATCTATGAAAGGAAAATGATAATAACCATTTCACTGGATGGTCTTGAAAATTACATTAGAGATATATGGTTTTTGATTCAAAAAAAGGCATTCAATAAATGATACCAGCCATCAAAAGATGGAGAAATATAGATGAGAGTAATGTCAGGCAAATTCAAAATTTTTCAAAAGGCTGCATGTAAATGATACTGAAGTTTAATGTTCACCAAATATTCATATATCCCCCTACATTTGAACTCCCTTATTGCATGGTTAGGGACATATGACAAGATTCATCCAGTAACCTGTGAGCAAAAGCACACGGGGCTAAGAATGCAGCATGACTGAAAAATAAACTTTGATGTGGAAAGTCACTGAGATTCAAAGGGTTAAATTGTTACTTCAGCACAACCTAATCTAACCCAACCAATATACTATAAATTATTGCTATCCTGGGGATAATTCATCCTTTAGCAGTATGCTTCAGGGATCTACCCACAGCTATGCTCAATGTAGCAATATTATCGATGATTGGATGATCATCACCAGCTGATATTTCCACATGACAGAAAGCTAGGAGGAGCAGATGATAAGATAGATAATAAAATGTGAAGTTCCAGAAAGATCCCAAGAGACTGAAACAATTATCCAAATTGGATATCACAAACCTCAATTTGCATATACGTCCAATTTTATACATAGCCCCAAAAAGTCAACTTCTCAAATATGGAGGACACATGAAGCAGCAGTATGAATGCGGAATTCTGAAGGATATTACCGTGTCAATATTTGCTCAGTAAGGTACATAATGTGACTGCAAAAGTTGGTTTAACCTTACATTAAACTGTGTACTAAATCAAGTATGACAAGTCCCATTTTTTCAAGCTGACCAAAACATTCCTTGAATCAGGAAGACAGCTTTTTCTGAGGATAAATGGCCTTGGTAAAAAATTAGTCATTTAATCTATTACAGATGATGTACTGGAATTCGCCATTTGCCCTTCTGGTTCTGCTCCCTGCCTTTTCCCTCCCGCTCTGCGCCCACAGAAACAGATCTACTTGCACTTGAGTTTGACCACTGGTAGGAGAGAGGGAAGTCAGTGCAGGAATGTCCTGGCTTCCTCTCTGTGTGATGGCTGTGAGTTGGCTTTGCCCCTCTCTCTCTCAAAGGTCACTCTCCACACTCCTTGAGTTCATGTCACTGCTCCCTCTCCTTGGTTCCTTAATTCTAGGGTAGGTTATTGCTTCCCACCATTGTTGACTGTGATGCAATAGATTGCCCCCTGGTTGCTCTCTAAAACTTGTTCAGACTTTTGTTAATAGTAAACTCTCCTCAGTGACCAGTTTGCACCTTCTGCTTCCTGCCAAGACCCTGGTGGACACAAATTGGAAACAATTTCATAGTAAAGAGTGAAAAAAAGGTTTGATTTGGAATTTTATGCTGAAAAAATGAAACTAAACATCAGGAAAATGATTTTTTAATTATGTGCAACTAAATTTATTTGATAGTTTTAACTTTGTGCCACTTTTAGAATAAACAAATACGATTCTTTTATTTATTTTGGTGTAATTTTACCAATAAAATTTTATGGCATTGCCTTCATTTTTGTTTAACTGTCCTTCATAATTATAAATCTTTGCAAAATTGGACAGTAAATTTTACTGTCTCCAAATCACTTTTTATGCATTTGTGCTTTACTTTACTTTTAATTGATATGGTCCTGTCAAGTCCTCCTCTCTTGATAGTTTCCCATGTGATAGGAGCAGTTCCCTACTTTCATTGTAATTAATTTCATAGAATTCTGTATCTTTCACATAGTCTTTAGTTTAACTTCACAATTAATTCACATTGGACAAATGGTCACATTATAGTTAATTAGCAAATTTTATCCTGTTATGACCACTATGCTCTCTTATGTAACCTCATAACACCGAAGGCTTTTTTGTGAGTCCTGAACAAGTGAGCATCACTGTCTACTGTGACCTATTCTGGACATGAAACCATATAAAGACAATAGCAAATAGAATGCACCAGAAGCCTACAAAGGACTGAAAGCATCACCAGTTATAAGGCTCTACATCTTGGCAGTTAAAACCCCACAAAGACCCAAAAATAAACCAAAAGAAAACAGAGTCCAGCTAAGAGAACACTGGGGAGCCTTGCAGTCCACGTGCCAGCCACTGCTTCTGGGAGTCCAGCAATAATTTAATCTTCTAAGCCTGATTCAGACAGAAAAGTTACCAATGATTTTATACACACTGATATTACAATAGCTTCTTCAATTCCAACTCACTCTGATCACTAGGACAACATACACTGAAAAAGAATTATGGGAAGAATATTACATTTTGTCCGGGTCTCACTTTAGTCTCTGTAGTCCAAAGAGAGCAAAGGCAGTTACCCCAGTAATCCCCAACAGCCAGTGTCAAATATTAAAAATATGAAATCCAGACTTTATACATCAGTAAGAAACCACACATTTTGTACCTTTTCTAATACACATGTTGGTTCATAGAGGGACTTTAATTATACCAAACAAAGATGCTTCCAGAGTTGAGAAAAGGCAAAGAAGCAATGCAACTACAAAGAAGCCAGTATACAAATGTGCACCATTTAAGGCCTCTGTGTATTGAGACAATGTTAGAATAATTGAAAGAGGTACAACTACTTACCTTTCTTAGTGCCAATTTTGTTATAACTTTAGAAAGTTAACAACTGATATTAAGTCTCTGGTACTACAGTATCAGGTCTTGGCAAGCTTAATATTTAAGTATTCCAGGAAACAGAAATATTTGCCTTAGGAAAAGTCAAAAAGTCTGTCTTTAAATATCTGCAGACTCATGAAATAGCAGGGAATTCAAAGGAACTTCATTTCCTTCTCATAGGGGAGGTATTGAGTAAGTAGTCTTTAATACTTTGTATTCTTCTTCTACAAACCTTTTAATATGTCATCTCTTTAGAAGGCTTCTCAGTCAGAATTAAAGCCTCCCACCTACTTCTTCATAGTACTTTTCATGGCTTCCTAGAGTCCTCGTCTCAGTTAACCATATGCTGAAATTAATAGCATAGTTTTCTGTCTTCTGATATTAAAGCACAAGTGGCATGCACTTCAGAGTTACCAGAGAAGCTGTCTGAGTTTGAACTCTGACTCTGCAACTTACTACTTATGTGACCCTTGGACAAGTTACTTAACCTCTTCGTGTTTGTTTCTTCACGGGTAAAATAATCATATTCATAGCATGATTAAATCATATTAATTAATTAATATATTAACAGTATGATTCCATCATAGGCTCAATGGAAGATAGATCTAAAGTGCATAAAACGTGGCTAAACAGTGAATGAATGTTAGTGCTAGTGAGTAATAAATACTGGCTGAGAAAAGTTATGTCAGTGACTGAATTTACTTTTATTTACAGCCCTCAAAAGCGCCACAGGTGATTCAAATGCAAAATTAGAACAGAGAGCCAGGGAGAGAGGCAAACTTAGGCAACTTTGCAGGTTTCAAACTTTTCCTTTTCCAAAGTCAGATTGATTCCCCTACAGCATTATGATAGCATTTATAAATAAGATTTCTGACAATCTGACCATCATGAATTCAGCTTAAGCGACATCTATAATTATCCTTTGGAAATTTGCCCTGAGCTGAGACTTGTCAGAATGTGTGTGAGCAGATTCTGCCTCAGAGATTTTTCTTTCTGCTGCTGTTCCAAATAAGTTAGTCAATAAAGGCACTGAAGGAAAAAAAATAAAAAAGAAGTTCTTGGAAATTGAACAGTTTAACAGTTGACAATGATTAATAAAATGAATTAAAAAATAGATTAGTAACATCTAAAAAGATACTCTTCATGAGAAATTTATCTTACTATAGAAATATAAAGTATGAATATAAATATAAGTGTACCAATTTGGCAAGATTAATATCATGAGAGAAATGGTAATAATACCATTTTTCATTATGATTAATACAAGAACTTGAAAAATAAGTGACTTTTTGACAGAATGTACATGAACAATTATGCTTATAGTTTACCACAAGAAAACAGTGATCAAACTAACATGAATTTAAATTATATGTTGATAATTAAAATCAAATTTGAATATATATTATATTATATATAACATATGTTTATGAATGCATATCTATATCTATCTACCTACCTATCTATCACATATCTCTCTGTATCTATATAAAGTACATGTAGGGCAATGAAAAATAATTTCTTTATTAAGGAAAAATGTAAAATTTTCATTTTATCTTAGTGTTGGCTGGTGGTTAAACCACTGAGTACAAAACCTAAAAAACACATTGTCCTTTGACAACATGGGACAAACACTTTGGTAACAAACAAATGTAAGACTTTTTCCAGGAAAAAGTTTTCTGAATAAGCCGATCATCAAAATAATGAAGTCCAAGACTTAGAGTATTTCAGGATAAAGATTCAAAATGCACCCATCCAGGTCTCCCTAAACCCAGTCCACTCCCATTTAGCAAGCCACATTCAATTTAGAGCAAGTATTTATACCTCTGCCATTACTACCTCTCCCCTGCCACCCAATTAGAATTCACTTGTCTATAAAAGTTAGAAATTCATCTAGTACAAATCTAAAGAATTAAGTTAGTATTATATTATTAACGCTAAATCAATATTCTCCTTAGTCTCAACCTCACGGGTTCACTAGTAAGTTTGAAGGAGTTTCCATGATTCCCATGATCTTGTAATGCCCAACAGCATCTCCCAAGAGTATCTTTCCAGAGGCTTGTAGAGCCCAAGATCCTTTCCACATTAAAACATGCTTTGTCCTCTTCTGACTCGGTTCACTGCTCCAGTGGTTATCATGACATCCTTAACTCATAATCATCAGTGAAAACCATCTTTAGGACAGGAGTATCTGTCCTCAGGGACAGAATATAGCACTAGCCCTCCAGTATCGGAAGTCTCCATTTGTTTTATGGAATTCCAGTGCTCTGGCTCCTGAGAGACCACACAGTTTTCTGAGTCCTTTGCAAATCCAGCCGTAGAATGACAATCCTGAAGAATCGATTTCATAGTGACTATCCAGGAAACAGAGATATGGCAAACAATTTTAAGTCTAAACATATGCTATTTTTAAAAAGAGAATAAGAGAATTCTAGAACAAATATGTAGTTCATATTTTTAAAAATAAAATAAGGCTTATTTCATGTGACATTATCTAATGTAAATGCAGCACCTACCACGTATCAAGAACTGTGCAAAGTACTTTACATACGTTTTTTCATTTAGTCCTCAGAGAAGGAAACAGAGACTTACAGAAGTTACCCAGCTTGCAGATCTGTCTGATGACAAAGCCCCTTTCCTAGCTGTTCATGTCTTCGTTGTGAACATCTCATCCTGGGTCATTTCTATTCTCCATCATCTTCCCTTCTGACTTTATGGATTTTTGTATGGTTTACAGCTGTTGTCAAACCAGCAGACATACATCAACGGGCGTGCCATATATGTTTTTGTTTTTGTTTTGAAGCAGCTGAAGACTTCTAAATCTTGTGACGGTTTCACATATAGATGTGTATCTCTAGTTTTTTCTGGAAAAGAAAAAAGGTGTGACAACAATTAGCTGGGACTAAGGAGCAGCCCCTGTATTCAAATGAAAAAGGAACCCTCCAATTCAACTTTAAAATGATCTACTTGGCCCCTTAGGCTTTTGAGTTTTAGGTGCTCTGATTTAATATAACAGTTTGTTCACTTGCTTTAAAATGCTATCTGGGCATAGTCAGAAAATCTCTCCAATCTCCTAACCAATATATCATAATCTTGTACAGCAATAGTGACTCCTCAGCTATATCTTTGCAGGCACCACAATTTGAAGTATGTCAAAAGCAAAAACAGAAGGGCCCTTTACCTAAGAATAAAACGTGTGATCCCACCATCAGATCTTCTTATTGAGCCATGTTTCACAAAGGAATCATTTTAGGAATAACATTGCCTTGTAAAAAAGAATAATGTGACTGTTCCCTTATCCAGAGTGCATAAGCCTTTTTAAGGTTAACAGACGCGATGATCCAGATGGAGAATTACATTAAGCCTGATGACTCTATCCGTGCAATGCATTCCAAAGCCCCAAAGGCAGCAACACCAGTGAGCAATGGTCAGCCATAAGATTGCCTGTGATGGGTAGGAACCTTGATAGTTAACTTTATCTGACAAGTAGTCAATTCCTTGGGTTTCACTGCTGTGTTTTTTTCTTTGGAGACTGAAAACTCTGGCTCCATCAAAGAAGCTAATTAATGATAAACTCTGTTACAGGGAATTAGAACCGACAGCTTAATTCCATACTCAATTCTGACAACTTTGGTGTTAAGAAATTTCAGTGTCCCATCAGTAAATGTGCAAGCACATCAACTGAGCTGTCCCAAATGATTACCCCTAAGTAGTTCATGTGTAAGGATCTATCAGATATAGTCACATATATGATATGTCATTTATTGCAGAATTATTTATAAGTGAAAAAGATAAAAACCTTTTAAATATCTATTAACTATATGTAGGGAAAAGGTTAAGTAAATTACAAGGCATCCAATCTGTTACTAAATGTAGGTTGCATGAAGGGTGGGACTTTTGTCGGTTTTCCTGAAGAATACCAGAAATTGTCAGACTTTTCCTGAGTAGGGCCAGATAGTAAATATTTGAGGATCTCTGTTTTAATTACTTAGCTCTGCTTTTATAGCAAGAAGGAAGCTATAGACAATACATAAGCAAGTGAACATGGCTGTGGCCCAATAAGCCTTTGATTAAAAAACCATGTGGCAGGCTAAATTTAATTGGAGGCCGTAGTTTGTCACACCCCTGCTAACAGGAACTGCAAAACATCTACTCTGTACTCATTCACAAATATCCTCATGCCCGTCTACTAAGTATGGCAGCTAACATTTACTGAATACTTAACCTGCTAAGGCTGACACAGTCACCAGTTGGAGTAATTTTTAAAACAAAATGATGATCAAATGGGTGTGGTTGTTATTATTCCATTTTCCAAATGGAGGACTGAGCCATAAGGAGTGACACCACTGCCCTTGCTTGTGGAACTGGAAAATAATAGCACAGGGATGCATGCATCACCTCATTAAATTGACAGCCCACCTGTGATAGGCTGGGTCACGTGAAAAGGTAGCTCTGTATCAACAAGCAAGGCACAAATGACAGTCAAATTGTGAACGATCATTCTTGTTCTATAGAGGGGGAGACAGAAATACAAATGAAATTGCAAGACCCGCACAGCAAGTAGATTTGGAGTGACTAATAGACCCCTCCTCTAGGTCCTGCTGCAGTTCATTTACACAGTCTTCCAATTAAATTGCTGCCACCATCGAGTCAAAACAGCAGCTTGGAAAATTGTTTCTTTAGGGCATTTCTTTGTCTTCATTGAAACAGGCACAAATCCTCATGCCTCCTGTGGCTGCTTGAATGTCACCTGTTCCTGACCCTGGAGTTAAGTGTATAGCTCTTCTAGGGCAACAATGACAATTACATTGTGGGGAGCAGGGAGCATTAATCCATACATCAAGGCTGCTAGCTCAGACCTCCATGTCTTAGAAATAAACGAGTAAAACACCTAGGAATTAAGTGCTTAACAAAGTTGAGTTTGATAAGAAGCCAAGTTGACAGGCTCCTACCCCAACATTCAGACTAATTTTTCACCAGCTAAATGTTGGAAGCTATAAAAAAAAATCTCTCTCAAAGATAACTGCCCATTAGCTGTACATTTGGAACAACTCCTTACTGAGAGCATCTCCTTACTGCTGCACTGCTATTTTCCGGCAAACCTCCCACTCACGGCAAACCAGAACAGCCTTCAACTGCTGGAAATTAGCTGGCAGCCAAAACCAGAGATTTCTCACACCAAAAGGCAAAGAAATTTAGAAGTTCTCAGAGAAGCAATCAAGAGAATTTTAAAATAAACTCTTCTGGCACACCTCCCTGACTTCTTGTGGGTTCTATGTACATGAAATTCTCGGTTGTTCTCATTATTATTCTGCTGTAATTTATTAATAACAATTATATGAGTACCATTTTCCTCAGCTCCAACACATTCTTTTTTACATTCCACTTCTCATGTTGTGCATATTGACTATCAGTGTGTATATTGAATACAGTGCTATTGCTGCTTCCTTTTCCCCTGAAAAATGTAATAATGCATACTAAACTGACGGCATTTTGAAATCAAGGAAGTACGGTAAAAACTTGTACATGTGATAGTTAGGTTTCTTTGATTGCAATCCACAGA
Source organism: Carlito syrichta (assembly GCF_000164805.1). NCBI lineage: Eukaryota > Metazoa > Chordata > Mammalia > Primates > Tarsiidae > Carlito > Carlito syrichta. The sequence goes on along the minus strand of NW_007247300.1, from coordinate 68,637 downwards.
ATCTAACTCTGGCTAACTTAAAAGAGAAATAACCGGGAGAATGAATTCCCACAGAAGTGCTGGGAAGGCAGGAGGACTCTGCTCCACAATGGGACAGCAAACAAGGCAGAGAAACCATGTCCCTATCACACGAAGGAGCTGCTGTCGAATCAAAAGATCCACTCATTTAACTTGTTCTTGCTCAGAACTTGTCTCTCAGTCAGAAGAAAGAGTCCACCTGACTGGGGTAGAACCTACGTCTGCCCTGTGGCTATGCCAGAGGATGAGGAGGGATCTGGTGGAAGGTCCCTGCAAAGGCCTCCAAGGCACCGTGGACTACTGTAGTGGGAAACTGATCTTATCACGGCCCCTCCAAGACTACGCATGATGGAAGAGAGGCAATTCCTTCAAAGAAAATCATGGTACAATTAAGGGAGACGAGGGTATGTTGGTTGGTTGGATCTTGTCCACAACTTGAACATTAAGATCACTTTCTTATCACCTATAACCTCTGGTTAGATGGTCTCAACAGCCCTGTGAGATAAGAATTCTGCATTTTATCTTCATTTTTCACAAGAGGAAACACAGGCCCCAATAGGCTAAGTGACCTAGTTTATCAGCTTGTATGTGACACAGCAGAACTGAACCCAGCCTTCTGACTCACAGTTCATACTGGTTCAACTGAAGATGAATATAAGAGGAGAAAACTTTCCTATTGTAATCCTTTCTAATGCCTTGATGTAAAATAGTCTTTATCCACAAATTCAATCAGCCTGGAGGAAAGTAACAAATTCCACTTGCTATATGGTCTGTGACAGAAATTTTAACTCCTCTGGGCTCAGTTTCCTCAGTTGTGAAATGTGGGAAATGGTCTTGTCTTCCTGCCAGTTTGACAGAAGATACAAGATATAAGAATATAGGTGTATGTCCTTCAAAAAGCACTCAAGGCTCTTTAGTTACAAGGTTGAATAATCATATGCTTATCTGCTAAGTACAGAGTCACTATTCTATGGTTGCAATTTAGGTTTTCAATAAATTATTTTCTAGACCACAGTTTCTTTGGAATCTGACCTACTTGTTGTTTCTATTAAGGAATCTAGGATAACGTGTATAAACTCATCAGCACCAAAAGAAATATTTTTGCTCACAGCAACAAACTACCACCAGTCCTAAATTGTGAAGTTCAAATTTGTTTTACTGTACATACCTTACATACACTAAATTATACCATGAATATAACATGGACTTGATGACCATTTGATCTTGAGCAAATCACATAAATTCTGTCTTTGTTTTCCCATTTATAAATTGGGAATTAAAATGCATATTTCATAGCATTATTCCAAGTCTCAGAGATAGTACATATAAACTATCTGGCACTTAGTAAACACCCAGAATCCCAAGGCTGCAGTTTTCATCATAATCATATTATTATTATTATGTGGATGATGTCATTAATACTCACAAAATTAAGAAATACTGTTTTCAACAAATGTGAAAATTGAATTTCAGAGAATTTAAATCATTTGCTTGAGGTCAGAGCACTTATTCTTAGCAGTATTATTACTATTAATATCATTGCATTGTGATTGTAATGACAATGTATATAATTATAACATGATCTAACATTATAGTAATATTGCTATTAAGTCATTTCTCATGATCTTTAATAATTTCTTTACTGCAGCAAAATACATACACACACACACACACACACACACACACACACACACACACACACACACACATATATGAAATTACATTTTTATGATCTTTATTATGGGATACTCCAAAGACAGTTCAGAGTAAAATTTGGAAATCTCATTATATCACAGCCATGTCTCTGAATGCATTCAGTGCCATGAGGAAGGAATAGAATATTAGATTAAGAGAAATTGACTTTGAATTTAGGTCTACCCCTTCCAAGTCATGTGACTGTAAGTCTTCAGCTAAGCCTTAATTTTCGTATCTGTAAAATAAGTTTAATAATAATCACCCATGAATGGCTTCAAAGACCAAATATTAAAATGCATATAACAGCACTTTGTATAGTGTAAAATATTCTATAAGCATGTTCATGAAAATTTGGTGTTTTGTTTTGCTTTTGTTTCTGTTCTTGTTTTTGTCATTACCAGTACCTAAGTCTATGGAAGCCACCTTTGCGTGTAATAGATGCAAGAAGAGTGAGGAAAAGCATTTTTGGCTTCACTAAAAGAAAAACCATATCAACCTTATCCCAACGTTGATGGCAAAGAAAAGCACTCGGTTCAAAGTGTTGCACCTGCATGGGCAGAATGTGATTCTAATGCATATGAGGATAAGAAAAACTTACAACAATAAACTGCTTCATAAATCAGTCTCCCCAAGATCAGAGAATCCAGAAATAACAATGTGGAATATAGATGTGATTAGTCCTCTGCAATTTTGTTATTAAAACATTACCTTAAATTCTACTCTATATGGTGTTCTCATGACCTCAGCATTACCACAAATTCTCTATTGCCATAATTATTTTATAAAACCAGAAAAGATGGAGAGAACTCTCCCGGCACTAATCCCTGAAACTGTATCTTCCTGTCAATGAAAATCTTACAACATAGAGATTTGGATAATTAAGGGAGTTTTATCAGGCTTTCATTAGCCTTGATGGCAGTCATTTGGCAGCCTCTGCAATTTATTGAACAATTCTGTGGTAGCACTTATGCCTTCAGAACCCAGCTCTGGAGAAGCAGACTATACTCACGCCTGCCTGGCCTGGTCCAGTTATCTTTCTAAGCAGTACTGATTCTAATTGCTACACTGGCCAATGGAACCCAACAGTGGTTTAAGTCACAGATGGCTCCACAAGACAGACTTCCTCATCCAAAAGTTATTCTAGGGGTCAGTGGAAATATTTATACTTTTTTTTAATGAAGTAAACTGGAATGTGTATGCAACAGATTGGAGTAGTTATGAGTAAAAAAAGCATAGTCATCTTGTGTTACCTGTGACAGGCTTCTTGGCAAGAAAATAGAGTCTAGTGATGATAATTAATAGACTAACTCATGTTTTCGACATGGAGGACATTGGGCTGAGATGCATGGGACCATAGTGTGAAAAACAAGATATCACCATGGATATTAAATGAGCCATCTACCAAGCTAATAGGATTGCAATTTGTGGGAACTAAAATAAAAGTCTTCTGAAATTTAAGAAAGACTAACATCTAGGTCCTTCCACATAGGACTAAACAGACAGATAGGAAGAGTCACCAAATGATAAGTTACATGAGGAGGAGGGGCTATGTCTATGTTGTTCTCTCCCAAGTGCTTAGTATAAATGCCTGGCATCTTGCAGGTACTTTATAAATACCCACTGAATGAATGAAAGAAGTTAATTACAGTAACCTAGTAGACAGAATCAGAGACCAACATTCAAATGATCTAACAGTTCTTAAGGGGAAAAAAATGTAAACACAAAAACTCTTCTGTAGGTGCTTTATTTAGCTTTAGTGTTTTATCTATGTGTCAACCACGCAGAACATTACCAGGACTCAAAAAGTAGGCACAAATAAGTCATTCATTCAGTTCCTGGAACTAAGAAAAAAAGTGTCCTAAGAATCCACTGTGCTCTGAGCTTCTCTTTCAGTCCCCTCTCTAAATTTCAGTATCCAGAGGCTACTCCTACTTTACATGATCTCACTCTCATCTCCAGTTCTTACTGCATAGATACATCATGCCAACTACTTTTGCAAAGTCATACAAATTTTAAAATACCCTTCAAAACTCCAAACTCAGGCTAATGTAAAAAGGAGTTTTTCAAATCATAATGTGGGTTTTAAAAAAAAAAGTTTGCCAAGATGTTTTAAGAGTTTGAGTAAAATAGATAAGAACAGAGTTTAGGGGCAAAATCGTTTTTTGCTGCTTGAAAAAAGTAATATTAACCCGGCTTTTCCAGCTCAAGTTAATATTGGTCAACTCACCCCTCATTAGCCAGAGTTCACACTCTATAATTAAATTTAATAAATGGTCACTATGATCCACAGTGTTTACTCATGATTAATAAAATTATGTTCAACATTAATACATAAATAACAAAGTATTTTTCCACGTGAAATGTTTATGATCACTAAAAATAATTTTTGCTGTCAGGTAGACTAGAGCAGATGCACAATATTTAAATACTAATAATCTAAGTCTCAAAGACAAACCATACCTTCACTAAATCCTACTATGCCTATGGTTTTCTTTCCCTAAGAAAACAAGTAAGTCTAAAACTATAGTGTGCATGTGGTTCTCCAAATGATCTGGGTGAAATATAAATTCTAGGATGCTACCAAAAAGACTCCAATTTAGTAGACAAAAGGAGTTTAGGAATTTTCATTTTAAATAATCATCCCAACTGATCCTTTTGTACCAGGGTAAAGTCTAGATGTGAATTTATTCTTGAACTGTCTGTTCTTATTCTAGTCGCAATTTTGTGAGACAATCAATTATAAAGTGCTTCAAAATTATAGTCAGAAAATTATGCAGAAAATTAATATGAGACACATATAAAAGGAATAGAAAAAGATAAATTTGGGAGAATTAATCATTCCCTCTCAAAGAGAGCATAAGACTTTCACGGTTTAAAAATAAAAAGAAACAACTTTCATACACAAATATCTTCTATTTTTATTTCCAAAGTCTTCATTTTATGTGAGTTTGGGTAAGGGTATTCTGTCCTCAAAAGATCTCAGAGAAATGAGAAAAATAATCAAGTAAGTAATTGGCACAATCTAATATATAAAGCAGAACACAGTACTTAATAAATAGCATATTTGCAATAAATATTTGTTGAATAAAATGAACAAATGCCTTCATTAATTAATAATTAATAGTAGCTTCTAAATGGCAAGAGTGGTTCATTGGCATCTTCTTCCTTCTAGGTGACACAATGGATGAGTTTTATCCCCCAAGAATTGAAAGAGGACCATCTAACAAAATCACAGGAGCACAGTTTGTGGCTAATGGATGCCTACTGTCAAAAGGCTTGTGATCTGGGCATCAAGATAAACCACTATCACAATGCTGAAAACACGCACTATATTTACTTTTCAGCTTTTTAATTATAAAATAAATAGAGAGATAATGACTTAAGCATTAGCTTGCTCACTGGGAGTTTCAGAACTTCTCTTTTTGAGGCATAAATTTATAAGTTGCTCAATTTACTCAATTTGTCAGAACAATTTCCAATAGTAAATATGAATATTTAATGAAAAGGAAAACTGGCATGTGCTACTTCTCTTAAGCATCTAATGACTTACTGGAAGAAATGAAACACCTTAGTGAATTATCTCATTTACTATTTTCCATCATAGAGCCATCATCTGCAAATGTCTTTGAATGTTTTCCCTTGGTTTGTTTTGGTGTAGGTTTTCATTCTGGTGTATTTGGCATTTTTGCTGGGTAATAAAGGGCTATTAGTAATGTATGGAGTGTTTCCTTAGATATGAATCACTTACAAAAATATCTTAAAGCTTTCTCAAAACCTCTATTGGGCTATTTGTTCCTGTGAGACTCTACTGTAAATGAAATAATTAGATATGCATGTGTACGTGTAAATACCACTTAAATTAATCTGCCTACATATTTTGGCTTGAAATATGCCTTCAAATTTCATTTTGTTGACCTTCAACGGAAGGGACCAGTATTCCCAGTTTACAGATGAATAAACTGAAAATTGCTTGCCCAAATGTCAGAACCAAGACTTGATTTAGTGATTTTTTTTTCTCTACTCAAAAACTGCCTGAGATCTGCTACAGTTAAAAAAAAAATGCTTTCACAAAGTTTCTGATTTCAACTTAATTTTATTATTTGCCTCTTTCTAGTTCAACACAGAGAGCTTGGCACATAGTAAGTACTCATTAAATGTTAACTTTATTTTTTCTTTTAAAGTAAGATTACTGAATAGAAATGAAAAAAATTAATTTAAATTCCATCTCATGGACATTTTTATTGGTTGCTAATTGTTCTCCTTTTAGAAGATATAACTTGACCTCTTTCTTCTTCCATGGCTCCAAATGTTTATAGTCAGTGTCTCTATGATTCTGTGGTCCTCCAAGGCAGAGGACAAATGCTTGGAGTGATATCAATAGCAGAGGTTTCATATAATTTTAAGAAAATAAAAGCCCCAATTGTCACACTAGAGTTTCTGTAATGGTGCCAATTAGTATGGACTCTTCTTTCCGGGCCAGTGGAAGGGTGATATAAATGTTATGCCCTTTGATTTTCAAGTAAACCTGGTTTGCCTTTGGTTTATTTGGTCTATTTTCACTAACTTTTTTTCTACCCTTCTACTTTTTTTCACCTTTAATTTTTAACTCCTCTTTTCCCACAAAAATTGTGTAAAACCTGCTTTCACAATCCTCTAAGAAATCCTCAAAACACCAATCTCTAATAATGTCCTCAGAATTGAACATAGAGACCCAGAAACAAAAATTTTCAATCTGTAGAAAATGTCATCTAAATACTTTTTCATTTTTGCCTGAAAATATTATTTGATCTTATTCCTATAGATAAAAATAGATCCTAATCATGACATTATTAGTTTCTTACAGCTAAACTGTGTTAGTTAGTTCATTATTGCTGTAATTAACTCGAAACCTTCATTGGCTATTCACAATAAAAATTTACTTCTGGCTCACTAAAATCCAAATGCAGAATTCCTGTTCTGCAGGGATTTCTCTTCCACGTGGAGATTCAGGGACTTTGAATTTTTTCATCCTGTGACCCCATCACTCTTATCACTTAACCTCTCAGGTTAATACACAATTTGCTTCAAGCTGTGCAAGGGAAAAGACCATGTAAGACCTCACACAGAAGGATTTCATGGACCAGCAAGGAAGTGCCTCAAGGGAATACTGTTCCATCATTCAGTATCTAATCACGGGGTCACACCTAACAGCAAGGGAGACTGGGAAATATAGTAAACTTGTGTGTACAGAAAGAAAAGAAGAAAAAAAAAATAAGGAAGGATGTCTTTGCTACAAGTTTTAAAGTCAAAAAAACTGTGGTTTGAATTCTGGTTCCACAATTGACTACGTGATGCAGGACGAGTAACTTAACCTCTGAGTTTCTTCATTTGTAAGACAGGGATTATAATAACGTCTTTAAATGGTTGGTTGTGAGGATAAGGGTTATAATGATAATAACAAGCCTCCTATCTTTACTAAGCTTTTCTTCAGTGCCAGGTAACGTCCCCAGCTCTTTACACACTAACTGATGTAATTTCCACAACCCACCTGTAAAATAAGGACTATTGCTATCATCTCCATCATATAAACTGAAGTTTTATACGTCATCTATAAGGATGAAGTATAAAAATAACCAACAATTCACATCTCCCTGTTTTCACATCCTGAACAATGTTATTTTGTAGCGATGCTTAACAAAACATTGAGTCCACTTTCCCACCCTGTAAACCTGGGCTGGACTGGGGACACTGCAGTAATTTTAAGCCTAGACTACAAAAGCCCTCACATGTGTCCACTAGCTGTTTTTGGACTCCCACAACCACCATGTAAAGAAGTTCAGGCTTGCTTGGCAGAGGAGGAGAAGCTGGGTACAGGAGACCTGTCCACGGCCACCTATCCTAGACAGCTGCATCATTCCAGATGACGCGGCAGCTCATCACAGACACAGAAGCTAGCCAAAATGAGACCAGCCTTGCCTGGCCCAGACCAGAAGAGTCATCCTGTTGCCCCACAGGCTCATGAACCTAACGAATTCTGTTTTATCTGTGTTGGTTTGATTTGCTACACAGCGTCATTTGTGCTAGTAATGGAGGCAGAAGCTCCAAGAGGCTGAATTATCACCTAGAGGCCACAGATTTAGAAAGTAAAACAGGCAGGAATGAAACACAATCTGTGAAGTCGAAAAGCTATGTTTTTACCTACTATAATAAGCTAATTGTCTCAAATCGACTGAAGAACTCAACACAGAAAAGCCATTAATAGCTATTATCTACTACTAAACACTTCAACACGGAGCAAACTAGTGTTTGCCTTGCCCATGTCAGTGGCTCGCAAATGTTTCTCCAAAATTAAGACCATACCTGACATGTAATACATCTTCAGTAAAGATTTATTGAAGACATTACTGAAGGTTGGCTTGTCAGATAAATCAGCAATGAAGCCTGCCCTTGAAGAGCTGAGAGTCTAAAAGAGAAGATCAAGTGCAGAAATAAATAATGTAATTTAAAATGGGAAGGTTAAGTGCCACAGGCAAGGAGTCAGTAGAGCATTCTAGGGATTCAGAGCCAGGAAGAATGACTTACTACAGAGGAAGCAACACAATATTTTAATGAAATGATGGTGCTTAATTTTATCTGCAGGGCTTGGACTTGGAGCATATGGAGACTGTGAGCGTGGGGCATTGCAGGCATGGGGACATCATGAGCAGCCCACAGACATAAGAAACAATGATATGAACACAAGGAAACAGTGATTTTCGTTGGTTGAAAAACAGATGCAGCCTATTTCATGAGTCAAAGACTTTACATAACTAGCTACTCCCACTCTGACTCATAGACTCAGATAATTAGCTGTCTTGTTCTCCTAGCTCTTCTAGTCCATATTCATTCACTGATTCTTAAATGCATTCATTTATTCATTCTTTCAACAAACATCATTGTATATAAGAACACAAGAAGGCACCATTTCCAAAGACTCGAAGGGAGAAAGCATTTCATTCACTCATGTTAAAGCAGGGTGTAAGATCTTGAAAGGCAAGGATCCCTTTTACACATCTTGACTTCTAAAAGCACCTGTCATAGAATGGTGCCTAAATGCACACTCAGCACAGAAATACAGAAAAACACCAGCTGCTTTCAACTTAATTTTAAAGTTAAGAGAAAACTGCCCCTTTAAGCCAACAAGGAGTATAGTTAATGTTTGTCTATTACTTCCATAAAGTTCATTGTATTTCTCATTAAAGAATCCGAAGTATGAATGGGCATCTTCATATTCACTTACTGCATTGGACATCAGGCTCAGGAAGTTGTCAAGATAAAAGCCTCTACCTCCATGAACATACAGAGGTAAGTGCCAGGGACCTTTCTAGGCTCTGAATGTCCAATGGAGGCAGAGAAGGTTCCTGTTGTCATAGAGCTTCCAGGTCAGAAGAAAGAATACCTATGGTATAGAAATATCTAGATATACCTCCAAGAAAGAAATATTCAATTATGAAAACTTTAAGATAATTCAAAAAATCCATACAAGCTACAAGATACTAAAAACAATGTCATATGACCTAAAGCTGATGTCTAACTTCTTTAAATAGGGACTCAAGAGACACTTTGTGAATACCTGACATTTCAGCAGAGAGTGAATGTTAAAAAGATAAGGCATAGGACAATCCAGGTAGACTGTTCTAGGTAGTGGGAGTGGCAATTGCAAAGGCTGTACGTCTAGAAGAGATGTGGCCATCACTAGGCACAGCTGACTATGTCAAGTAAGGTGGGAAGATGGCTTGATCCCAGGAGTTCGAGACGAAACTGGGCAACATAAAAAGACCTCATTGCTACAAAAAACATTTTAAAAATTATCCAGGATGGTGACACATGCCTGTACTCCCAGCAATGGGAGGCTGAGGCAGAAGGATCACCTGAGCCTAGGAGGTCAAAGCGCAGTGAGCCATGATCGTGCCACTGCACTCCAGCCTGGGTGACAGAATGAGATCTCAATTCAAAACACAAAAACAAACAAAAAACTTAGAAAGGAAATATTGGCAGACTCACCAGTCAGTGATAGAGTTCAAAACCAGTCAGAGAACTCCATATAGGTCATCTCACAAAGAACACTTTAGGAGGGAGCGTATGTATGGAGATTGTGTTGCCTGCTCTGTTAACCACAAATTATTCTTGGCTGTTAACCATGATTTGGAGGCCAAGCCTAACCGGCTTGGCTTTCTCTCAATGTCTGTCATGCTGTCAAGCTCTTGGCACTCCTGGATGCCTGTGATAAAATACAATTTTAACTGCTGCCACCCCCCTAGCCATTCCATCCCCACCAATGTCTATCCCTGACCACAGACCCCTTAGCACCTGAGTCCTCTGCTAGCACCCTTCTATCCATGAATTTAGGTGTGTGCACATCCTTCTGGCAAGATAAACTGTTTAGGATTATCACCCCAGGAAGCAATTTGTTGATCAAGACAGATGGGAAGAACTTCATTTAGGAGTTCTATGCTCAGTGCCTACTGAGATCCTAATTGAAACTTTTACATTATCCATGAAAAATTATCCACATAGATCTATCTATCTATCTCTGCCTATAACAAGGACACAGGGATTTGTGCTTTCCTTGCCAGACAATTTCCAACTCCCCTACACACTCCCTTCGTACTAATAAACAACTTAAAGTAAAAGTGGGAGAAGCTGTGTTCTTCTGTGAATTATCTTCACCTAGAAATTGGTCTAGGTGCCTGTTTAAAACACAGGGCCCCCAAACCAATGACTTCACTATAGAAAGAGTAGGCCCAAACCAAAAGCCAGATGATCGGGTCTTCCCAGATCCCTCAGATTAGATGTTCATTTTGCTCATTTCCATTCATGTATATTGGTTTTCTATCACAGCAGTTATCACGCTTAATCACTATGGCTCGCTTGGGGGGTCTACATTATCCCGAGAGTACAAAATCTATAAGGACAAGAATTTTGTCTATCTGGTTCATTATATTATCCCCAGTGCCTAGTCAGTTTCTGGCATATTTATATTCATAATATGCTGAATTAATGAATAAATGAGGCTCTTCCTCAGAAACATTTTCAATCTAAAACAAATTCATGCCATGAGTTCAGCATTCTTCAACTCTTCCTGCCAACCACAACTCTGGCCACCCCACCCTCCATGCAAGAAGACTTGTTGCATATTGGTGCATGTTTCTGTAAGACAGCCTTTGAGGAAAATCCAGTCCAGGCACATGTATGGTATAAGGTGACATGTGATGTCAGTGTGTATTCCATAAAATTAAGAAAATGATCGAAAAAGGAAAAAAAGAAAACAGTAGAAATATATTTTCTACTGCCTCACTCATGGTGGTGGCTTTTACCAGTTGTTCTTGGGACTAGTTTTTCAGGGGCCACAATCTTTCCTCATGCCACAGTCCCCAGGCAGAGTAAACCAAACCCCACTATATTTGGGAGACTTGGAAATTATCTAGGACTCCATATAGTTGTGCAAGTTGGGAACAACCGAATCCTGGAGCCACTGTTCACTTTGTAGATGGCTAGATCTCTGTATCCATTAGGATGATTTTAAGACAGTTATGAGGAATGTCTTGTTCAAATATAATACAATGTCAGTTTTCCAGTGAATGGAAGTAAGGAACTCAAGGAAGGAGTGGCTGGAAAAGGCTCATGTTGGAGAAGGACATGTACCCTCTTTAAGACACAGAGTCCTCCACCTTCCTTTCACAACACTTCCTGGACCTTGGAACAGGAAACCCCCTTTCTCCTTCCAGCTTTGAGGATTTTTGATTCCATAGCTGTCTTCCCTCTCCCTTTGGAGTTGGAGGGAGGAGGGGTATAAGATTTAGGATTTTTTTTTTTAATCCAACCTATTCATCCTTTCTATCCTGATTTGGAGATAGAGTGCTAGAAAGCAGAAAAGCTGACAATACCAGTGGCTCTCTTGCCACCCTATGAAGGAAATATATCTGCAGTAAGAAAGAATTAAGATGATGAGAAACTAGCAGAGGGAAATCCTGATGGAGAGAACCCAGGCCCATGTCTCCCAGGCTCAATTTCTGCAGCAACTTTATGGAGTCTGAAAGCTACTCCAGTGTTTTTCCCACTGGTATAAATTGGTCAATTTGCCTTTTCTGTTTAATTCAATTAGAGTTGGGTTTCTGTCACTTACAACCCAAAGACTCCTGGTTAATTTAATACTCATAACTTTCTATTATGAGGGTTAAGATACTGAAGAGAGAGAGAGAGAGAAAGAGAGAAGAAAGTTACATTTATCCAAACAAATAAAAGGAAAACCAAGAACCTAATTCAAGAAATTCATAATTTGCCCATTAGCTGACATTCCATATTATATTTGCTGTATGTTTATGAATACTGTGTAACAGCTTGGTGGGTTTAGCACAAGTCCTGGGCACATAGTAATCATGGAATAAATATTAGATGGTAATAACTTATATAAACCTCTAGATAATTACATTTATGGCCTTGTAATACCTTGTATAATGTTTTATTTTCACATTGCGACAGTTGATAGAAAGGAAATTTTTGTTGTTTTTATTTGGTAGGATTTGGAAATTTCTTTGTTTTTATAATTTTCAGGCTGTAGAGTACCTATGTGCTATTTCTAATAAAGTCCAGTTTCCTTTTGGTAAACTAACTGAAAAGTCAGTTAGACATGCTTTCATGTCTGGAGTTTGAATCTCAAAAATAAAGAGACAAAGAAAGTTCAAAAAAGATGGAGTCCAGCCATTCAGCTGTGGTGCACTTATAGGATCATCTGTGAGCCATACTATCATCCCTCAGACTGTCCTCATTCTTACTAATTCCCAAGCCTGGTTCACCAGCCAGTCATTGAGTATGTGCACCAAGGATATCATTCAAATTGATTCCTCTTGGTTTTAATTGACCAGAATCCATTTGACTTAATTGCTACTAAAGAATTCCACCTGATTCACAAAGCATCCTCATTAGCAATTGAATTCAGTTTCCAGAAACAGATAGCATTAGTGTTTCCAATCAGCCTCCAACAACAGCAAATCGTGTTCAGTAATTGTAATAGTAGTGCTGTTAATATTTTTAAAATAACTGTATCTGATACTTGTGTATTTTACATACAATAGCTCATGTAATAGCTCATGTAAGAGTTGGGTACTAAGTTTATCTCCACTAAGTTTATCTCCACTATGTAGATGAGAGAACTAAGACTTTCTGAACCCAAATAACTCTCCCAAGAGTCACAGCCAGTATATGTAGTAAAGGGAAAATTGTCATCTGATATCCAGCCTTCTTTCTCTGTAATAACAAGATCTATTTCCTGGAACTGAAAGCCAACCACTATTGCCTTCCCAACTTAAAAGCAAGCAGAGATGACACATAAAATCACCTGTATCTTCAGTGTTGACATGCCATGATTGTTCCTGATAATCACTGGGTTACCAGGCAACCAACTGCAAGATGAATAGCACATTAGGAAGATAATGATTAGAAGGAGAATTAATTGATCTATGTTATCTTCAGAATTATGCCCCCAGACTCTGTTCTCTGCCATTAGCTCTCAGTAATGAAATTCACACATTATTTTTCCAAAACCTTAATAAATTATATTTCCACCAAAAGAAATGTCCATTATTTCAATAGTATCAATGCTTGCTATAGAAAGATCAATTTTGCATTAATTCGATGTGGATTCTTACACTGAAAGACTGGTTTGAATTTTTGCAAATGATACCTCCATGCTATCTTACACAAATTTTGTTCTCAGAATTTCTTTAAAAATGTTGATTGAAAAAGTGGGCAAAAGACATGAATAGACACTTCTCAGAAGAAGATATACGGGCAGCCAACAGAAAAAGTGCTCAGCCTCACTCATCATCAGAGAAATGTAAATCAAAACCACATTGAGAAATGACCTAACCCCAGCAAGGATGGCCATCAATAACAACAACAAAAAAAACCCAACAATAGATGCTGGTGAGAATGCAGAGAAAAAGGAACGCTTCTATACTGCTAGTGGGAATGCAAACTAATGCAACCTCTTTGGAAGACAGTGTGGTGATTTCTGAAAGAACTAGAAATTGGCCTTCCATATGACCCAGCAATTCCCCTATTGGGACTATACCCAGAAGAACTCAAATCATTCTACAAAAAAATTACCTGCACACGTATGTTTGTGGCAGTTCCATTCACAATAGCAAAAACATGGAATCAAACATGTTGCCCATCAAAGCTGGACTGGATAAAGAAAATGTGGTACATATACACAATGGAATATTATGTAGCCATAAAAAGGACAAATATATGGACTTTGCAGCAACTTGGATGGATTTGGAGTTGATCATACTCAGTGATCTATCACGGAAACAAAGAAAAGAGTACCATATATTCTCACTCATAAGTGAAACTTGAACAATTATAATACTATAAGAAAGCATTTGGCAGTAATGGGAAACTGTCAGGGGAGGAGGGTGGGACTGGCAGTTGAGAGAAACTGCTAGGGGAGGGAGGGGCATACCTCATCACCAGGGGTACCTGCATAATCAATGTTTGTATACCTAACCCTGAATTGTACCCCACATCTTTATAATAAAAAATAATAATTAAAAAAATGTTGGTTGAAATAAAGTCAACTGATCTTCACCACACCTTCATGTAGAAATATAGAATTTTCTATGAGTGGGTCAATAAATCAGCTTGCTAGTATCCATTTAAAAGTTATTTTTCTATTTCTTTCAGAAATCACCACACTGTCTTCCAAAGAGGTTGCACTAGTTTGCATTCCCACCAGCAGTATAGAAGCGTTCCTTTTTCTCTGCATCCTAGCCAGCATCCATTTTTGTTTGTTTTATTATTGATGGCCATTCTTGCTGGGGTTAGGTCATTTCTCAATGTCATTTTGACTTGCATTTCTCTGATGATGAGTGAGGCTGAGCACTTTTTTCATGTGTCTTTTGGCTGTCCATATACATTCTTTTGAGAAGTGTCTATTCATGTTTTTTGCCCACTTTTTAATGGGACTATTAAGCAATCCCCCTATTGGGAATATACCCAGAAGAACTGAAATCACTCTACAAACAAGATACCTACACATGAATGTTTGTAGCAGCTCCATTCACAATAGCAAAAACATGGAACCAAACATGCTACCCATCAAAACTGGACTGCATTAAAAAATGTGGTACATATACACAGTGAAATATTATGCAGCCATAAAAAAGGACAAACATGAACTTCTCAGCAACTTGGATAGATTTAGAGTCTATCATACTCAGTGATCTATCACAGAAACAAAGAACAATGTACCATATGTTGTCACTCATAAGCAGACCTTGAACAGTTATCATACTATTATAAGAAAGGGCTTGGCAGTTGAGGGAAACTGCCAGGGGAGGGAGGAGCACACCTCATTAACAAGGGTACCGCCATAATGAACATGTATACCTAACCCTGAATTGTACTCCACATCATCATAATTTTAAAAAGTTCTTTTCTTGGATCTTATTTCTTCCTTTGTGCTTTCATCTGAACTTTAAAAAATTTTTCTTCTTCGTGCATTTGCTTTTTTTTTTTAGTTGGAGTCTTACTGTCTCCCAGGCTATAGTGCACGGTATGCTCACAGCTGCTTCAGCCTTGACCTGCAGGGCTCAGGCAATCTTTCTGCCTCAGCCTTCCAAGTAGCTGTGATTACAGGCACGCACCATTACACCTAGCTTTTTAAAAATTTCTTGTAGAGGTGAAGTCTCGTCATTTTGCCCAGGCTGGTTTCGAACTCCTGGGCTCAGACAATTCTCCTGCCTCCACCTTCCAAAGTGCTGGGATTACAGGCATAAGCCACAGTGCCTAGCTTGTACTTTTGCATTTTAATTCTCAAAAGCTGTCTATTTAAAAATGCATCACCCACATTTTTCCTTGTACCTGAAACTAAATAAACAAAACACAAATACACATGTACACACACATAAATTATTCCCCAGTCTAAAAACACATTCATGTACTTAGTGACCAACTGAAGCTAAATGGAGGCCTCCTTTAGTCCACCCGCAAGTCTCCACGATCCTCACGCCTCCTTCCCCAAGTCCAGCCTACTTCATTCATTTCCCTTGTTTGCCTGGCCCCTGTAGGCATGAGATTTTTCTGCTCCTAGTCTATCTGCTTCTACCAACACCTACCTTCAAAACTTCTGTATCCTCTATATTTTGAAACCCTGATATCTGGTTATTTATATATTTTTAGCAATTACTATTTAATCTTTTCAGCTGACAAGATTTAGGCTACCCTGGGTCAATAAAATAAAGAATCCATACATAACAGAGTGTTAATATTTTGTTTTATTTTAAGAAATGAACCTCATTTCTTGTGGTTCTGGAGTTGGGAAGTCCAAGATCAAGCCCCCAGTGGATGTGGTGCCTGGGAAGGGCCTGCTTCCCCAGAGATGGCAGGTGCTCTCTCTCGGTTGTCACATGGTGGAAAGGCCAAGGGATGCCCTTGGGCCTCTTTTATAAGGGAAGAGCCCTCATGATCTAATTACTTCTCGGTCTATTCTTCTTTCCTTTTCTTTCATTTATTTTTTAAAATTGCAGAGTTGTATGTACCATCCACAACATGATGTTTTGAAGTTTATATACATTGTGGAATGACCAAATCTAGCTAATTAACATATATACTACCTTACATGGTTATCATTTTTGTAGTAACACAACACACATTCACTTAGCATGTTTTGGAAATGTGTGTGTGTGTGTGTGTGTGTGTGTGTGTGTATGTGTGTGTGTTTCACTGTAGTCACCATGTTGAACAACAGATCTCTTGTACTTATTCCTCCTATCTACCTGAAATTTTGTATCCTTATCCAACACCTTCCTAACTCTCTCTGGAGAATCTCCTCCCCCTGGGAATTGTCATTCTACTCTCTACTTCTACAAAATCAACTTTTGTAGATTCCACAGATGAGTGAGATCATGCAGTATTTGTCTTTCCGTGCCTGGCTTATTTAACTTACCCTAATATCCAGGTTTATCCATGTAATTGCAACGACGGGCTTTCCTCCTTTTTTAAGGCTGAATAGTATTCCATTGTGTGTATATATACCACATTTCTTTATCCATTTATCTGTTGTTAGACACGTAGATTGATTCCATAGCTCAGTCATTGTGAATAATGTTGCAATGAACATGGAGTGCAGATATCTCTTTGACAAACTGATTCCATTTCCTTTAGATGTATACCCAGTAATGGTACTGCTGGATCGTGTGGTAGTCCTATTTTCGGTTTTTTAGAAACTGCCATACTATTTCTATAATGGGTCTATTAATTTACGTTCCCACCAACAGTGTTCAGAAACTCCTTTTTCTCCACATCCTTACCAACCCTTGTGATCTTTAGTGGTTTTGTGTAATAGTTATTCTAACACATGTGAAATAATACTTCATTGTGGTTTTGATTTGCATTTCCCTGATGAGTAATGATGTTGAACTTGTTTCTTCATATACCTGTATTCCCACAGCTCTTGACTTCTATATTTCAAAATAATTCTTATGAAATTCCTTGTACTCGATATGTGTATGTAAGATGCTGTCTCCAGAGAATAAAGTCCTTGAGGTTAGGTGCCATGCTGCAACATTTTTAAAAATTCTTTTAAAACTCAATAAGTTGCTTGCTCACGGTGATAATAAATTCCTGAACATTTACTTAGTTTCACATACTTAACATTTTACAAATATTTGCCCTTCACAAGTCTCAGAGTCTCTTATTTTACAGGAAGGGAAAATGAGGCTTAGAGATGTCTGGTAGCTATCAGAAAATCCTAACACTAGCAGATGGCAGAACCAAGACTGAAAATCGGGCAGTCCTAATTCAAAGATCATGTCCTGCTAAATTTTACTCTGTGTTATTCTTTAAAAATGTAGTTCCTTTTAAAATAAATATAACTTTGATCAAGTTTTCAAATACGTGGGACATTAAAAACAGATACAACATAGTATGCAGTCTATAAAAGAGATTTCTTTGGAATATTTTCCAGATATTGACTCATTTTTAAACTAAAAACAAAATAGGAATAAAAATTTCAACTTCAATAACATTTATGTCATAGTTAGTTAATGGTAGCTTAAATAGAAATCTATTTGTTAGATATGAATGTCAACAAGATCACATGCTTAAGTTAATAATAACAGGTCATATCCGAGAAGTAAGAGAGTTAGCTCCTCAAGTATTCTAGAAATCATTACAAAAAAAGATTTTATGAGCAGGTGAATAAACTAAAAGAGAAAGACTGGAACATTTAAAAAGACAATTTTGTTAAAAATATTGGCAACAATTGAACATGTATTATTTATTTCTACCATAAGAAGAATATAAGTTCTTACTTGAGAAAACTCAAATTAATTTCTTTTGGGAACTAATTAAAACATAGATGGCTAAAGCTGGAAAGATCATCACTGTAGAGATAAGAGATTGAGTAAATGGGAGATGACCAGCTCAGAGCCAAAACTGTCTAGTCACACATTAAGCTTGGTCTAAAATGCAAGTTTTATGATTCCTAATTCAGATGTCACCCTGCTGCGTCTCTATGATATTCCACTATATTACATGTGCTAGTGACAATATTTTTTCAGTGTTATGAAGGATGTGATGTGAGTTGTTGTGTTTTGCAGTGGTGACTGTAGCTATGAAAGCCTTCACAGAAGTAATCTATGCTCACCATCCCTAGTTTCTTTCCTCCCACTTTCTCCTTAACTTATTTCTATCACATTTTGGCCTCCACTACTCCACCAGAGCCATATGGCTAAATCCAATGGTCACTGCTCACTCCTCAACCAGACTGGCCTCTCGACACTATGGGCCCAGTCACCCTGAGTCATCATGATCAGGGTCTCTTCCTCCAGCAGCCTGGACCTTGAACATCAGACCAGTGTGCAGGAAAATGGAGCAAGGATACAAGAGGGTATGATTGTAACAGCAGCAGAATCTGCCAGTTACATCTTTGGATGGGATTGTTCAGGCAAAAAAGCACTGAATTTTACGTTTAGTCCACTCAAGCTTTCTCCCAACACAAAATTGCTCAAAAACTGACACCTCTAACTTGGTCTCATCTTGGCATTAAATAACCTAAATGCTAAACCTCTTTGGCTTCCCTCAGAGAAACTGTTACATCATGAATAAATCCAACCTCACTTTCAGAATTTATGATGTTTCAGATTAGTCCCCTGATTTTCACTTACATTTTTAAAGATTATTTTAGAAATTCTCACAGCCTCAATTTCGTCAGCTAGAAAACGGAGATAATGTTAATATCACTTTTATATGGCTGTTGTGAAGATGATACTCATACAATGATTTATACAAGGCTTTACCTCAATGCATTAATATTGCTAGGCTTAATTATGCAGGTTGTATTCTTTAAAGCTCTAAATTCTCAACTGCCCCTAAGTTTTGCATCAGTTCTTCACTCCTCCTCAATGTATAAAGATTGTCTGTGCCCATTAGCTTAGCTAATTTGAGTGAGTTGGGAATTCAGTTACTGTGAGTCCCTTAGAGAACATTATGTTGCTTCATAGCTTTCACGCAAACTCTGTGGTCAATCTCACAAAAGTTTGTCTGTTCCAGGGGCTAATAGTCTTTGTTACACATTGTAAATAATACTATGTGCTATTATTGGGGATAGAGAGACACAAAAAAAATTGGCAAAATATTTTTGTGTCTTTATAGGAGCTTGCATTCATACAGAGAAGAAAGACAAAAGCACAGATAAGGACAGTATACAAATCTGAGTTGTGTTTTGGCTCTACTTTGGACTTCTTAAATTTGAGATGCCTATTAGACGTCCAAATAGGCAGTTGGATGTGTGACTGAAGTGCTTGCTCAGAGGCAAGGTCTGGACCAGAGACACAAACTGGAAAGTCGCAAGTATGTAAACCAAGTCTAAAGCGATGACACGAGCAGGAAACTCAGGAAGTGAGTGTATACAGAAAAAAAGAGCTGACCTGGGAGCCCCAACCCTTATAGATCTGAAAGCAGAAGATAAGCTAGCAGTAGGAACTGAGAGAAAACAGCCAGCAAGTTATGAGGAAAAGCATGTTCCACCCGAGGCCGAGCCTTGCCTGGACTGCTCCCAGCCAATGACTGGGCATGGGTGAGGTGCCATTGTGACCTCCATCTTGCCTCAATGGTTGACTCCTGCTTGAAGATTCTCCACTGGCCCAGGTGAGGTTTCCTTAGAGGTGTGCTGTGGCCTGAGGTTCTTTTTACAGTCTTCCTTCCCTCTCTCCGTTCACAAATGTCAGGACTCCTTGTGGTCTGAAAGTTTTCCTTTCTGCTCCCACTCACTCTCCCTGGATCCTGGTGGTGGCCCCCCAAAGTCTCTTTGTGCCTGTTCCCGTCTTTGTGTCTTCTTTTCAGACCAGGATGTTTCTGAGGCTTACATTCTGCATCATAATTGGGTTTCCCCAGGGGGTTAAGTTCCAGGCATCCACTGCATCTCTGGACTAATTGCAATCTGTGCTGGGCGTCTTTCCTTTCCTGTATCACTTCCCCCTTAATTCCCATTTTCCTCGTACCAGCAAACTTCCTGCATATAAAACTTTGTCTCTGGGGAAATCCCTAAGATAGATAATATTGGGAGAACAATGACCAAAATGTTAAGTGTTCTCCAGCAGTAACTTAGAAGTGTTACTGTGATTTGGGCTCCAGGTAAGTAGAAGCACCTGCACTAGCCAGTAGACAGGTAAGTAAAAACTGCTCTTGGCCCTGGTCTACGGAACCATGATGCTCTCTGTGCTCACTTGAGCAGTATCCAGGATTTCCTCATTCTCAATCCCAAGAACCATCAGCACAACAGATGGCTGAAATACGTTGAGGTTTATTTACATGTGGAGACTGTGCAATTCATGAAAAGAAGGCTAGCAGGTGAACCAAATGCTGGAGTGCACATAAGCATGGATCCTTCAGATAGCCGGGTTATAACTGTCCAAGTGGGTTATTACTGTTGTCAAAGAGTTGAGGATTATTGTGACTTTCCCACAAGTCATCTGTGGAAGTTCCCTGCTTTTAAAAGTGTCCGTCTCAGCCTTGGATCCTGTGTTCTTTTGCCTACATTTGTCCTTCGCCAGTATTCCCAGTCCACTGTGAGGTTAAAATATGGCTTAAAAGTCTCCCTCCTTGGGTGCCACTGATAGCTCTCTAAGGTCCTGTGTTTAAGTTTAATGCTTCATAATCCAACTGTGCATCCTCAGAGAGCTTTCTCGTGTTTCCCAGCTCCATCTTGGACTCCTTGATAAGCGGCAAAGTACTTTAAAAGAAGATTAAAAAACCTATTAGGTATCTAAAGAAAATAAAATCAAGGAAAAGCAATATTATTCATATAGCAAGAAAGGGCAACATAAATGCTCAAAAATATGGTATATGTTAAGTAAATTATGGTATATCCACATGAATAAAACATTACACAGTCAGGTGTGGTGTTACACACCTGTAGTCCAAGTTACTCTGGAGGCTTAGGCTGAAGGATTGTGTGAGTCCAGGGTTTTGAGTCCAGCCTGGGTAACAGCAAGAATGAGTCTCAAAAAAAAAAAAAATATATATATATATATATCATCATTGAAAATCATGGAAGAATGTTCCTGATGTATTACTGAGCAAAATATAATGGCAAAATATAAATAGAATTTTAGAAAATTATTTTTTAAGTATATTATATTACAGGCCAGGAGTTTGAGACCAGACCGGGCAACCCAAGCTGACCCTCATCTCTTAAAAAAAATCATGATAAATTAGCCAAGAGTGGTGGTGTATGCTTGTAGTCCTATTTACTCAGGAGGCTGAGGCAGGTGAATCACTTGAGCCCAGGAATTCAAGGCTGCAGTGAGCTATGATCATACCACTGCACACCAGCTTGGGCAACAGAGAGAGATCTCATCTTCATATATATATCTGCATTTATATGCCCATATATGTAGAAAAAATAGCTAGAAGAATATAACAAATAATATTTCTGTATTGTAGAATTGTGATTTTCTTTTGCATTCTTTTCTGAAGTTCACAATTACTTGGCAACAATTATAATTTCTCCCAACAGTAGAAGAAAAAAGAGATAAATATCAGTTTAAGAAGAGAGAAAGAAATTTTCAGTGTGCTCCAAAGACAACTGACATCATCTTGATCAGTATGGGATAGGTCAAGCATATGTGCTGGAACAACCAAAAGAAGGGGTTTTCGGTAACATTTTCCTTTGGTGTTCAGAGGTCTGCAGGACTGGAGGGCAGCGGAGGTCACTCAGCTCAGCGACAGGGAGGCATTAGTGACAGATATAAAGGCTCATCAGGTACCCTCTGGGTTACCAGGAAAACAAAGCTGCTAAAGGGAGCTGTGTCAACTCCTGACCCCGCAAAACAAGGATATCAGAGGAGGACTTCAGACAGCTCCCCGGCCATCTCCTTCAGAATGAAAAAGATTAATTCCTTTAAAGACATATGACCAAAGGCTTTGTGCTTTTACTCCACCGACAAATCTGAAATTTCAGAGGCTGAACTTTCTGCACACATACCTGTAAACTGCACACTTGGCTTTAACCCTGGATTAAGAAGTGTCCAGCTCTGACACCTTGGGCTAGTCATTTAACCTCCCAGCGTTTCCCACAGTGATATTTGGAAAAGTATCATAATGATCTTGTCCTTGCTCTCAAATATTATGCAGCCAGGTGGAAAAACACCTGCCAAAAAGCACCTGTGTGACTTGGTCAACACCCGAGCTCTGTAAGGAAGGGCTTTCTCCAGGACTGTGTCTTTGGGTTGATGTTTCTCTGCTCACAGAATGACGAAGGAGTGCTTTTGATCCTAGAGTCAGTTAGGGTTCTTGGTTGTGAGTAACAGAAAGTGATTTGATTAATTTATGATAAGCAGAATTTGTCAGAAAATCAGAATAGGAAAGACAGGGGAGAGTATCTTGGGTATCAAGCATCAAAAGAAGCAGAGACTGTGTTGTTTAGATGTTCAAGAAGCATGACAACTGCCTTGTAGATAGAGTAGCTATAAGGTGAGGCCAATTCCGCTGCTGCTGCTAATGCCACCACCACTGCTGCTGTGATAAATCATCTCTAACATCCCTTTTGTCCTTGGGTCATTCACTCAAGTCACACGGCTCCAGGTGGCAGAGCATAGGTCATGTGCCTGTCTGATGACTTCACAGAGGCAAGAGGGAGAGGGCCTGGCCTCTTGAAGCCACAGTGATTCCTGGAGTTACCGTTCCAACAGGCTCACACACAGTGGAGGAAAGGAGATAATTTCCCTTAATCTGGGTGTGTTCCTTTCCTATAACCACAGAATGTCAAACTAATAGGCCAGGCCACCCCACTATCAATTCAATTGAAGAAGGAAATATTGTGACAAAAATCAATGGTGTTCTAAGGGCTGGTTCACTGAATTCTGACCTCAACCAGGTTTTCTGGTCTTATTTCATTACTGCCCTATAAAACCCAGGCTACTTGCAATAGTATGTCCTGAAGATATTGCTCCATCCTGCTGCTTTATTTAAAAGGTGCCTCCTGCTCAGAACACAGACTCTCTGCTCTTACTATATATCAAAATCTGTGCATCCTTAGGGCTCATTTATGAGTGTCACCTCCATGACATTTTCCCCAACCATTCCAGCGGCAGCAGCTCTCTGCCTCCTCTGAACTCTTATGAGACTTCATGTCTATAGCCCTCTGAAAACCATGACCCACATGGTTTCAACACATTTGAAAAAGCACAGCCCCAACAGGGAAGAAATTCACTCATCTCTTACATTAAATGGAGCCCCAACTACCAAAGAGCCCCTCTGGCACGAAGTATCTCCTACTTACCCAACTCTTTATCACCCTCTTTATTATGAAAATAACACTTAAGCTTTTCAAGCAATTCTTTTTTATCCTTCTCTGTCCATTTCTGATTCTGCATCTCTATTAAGCTCTCTTTCTCTCTTTCTCTCTCTTTCTGTCTCTCTCTCTCTCTCTCTCTCTCTCTCTCTCCCTCACAACACACACACACACACACACACAAACACACTCACCCCCATATATACCCATATACACACCTAGAAGCTGTCTGGCAGAGGCAGTCTATCCAGGGAATGGAAAGCCAGTAATTAGGCTGGAGATTACGGAAGCTATAGAGAGCAGAGGAGGGAGTCTAACCATTGCAAGGTTAATCAGTTTTGTCCTGCCACATATCCGTTACTCATCTGGAAAATGACCTGGGTCAAAATAATTTGTGTACATGCATTTTCTTCCCAACTGAATATTGAGATTTTCAAGGGCAGAGGCCAAGTCTCATTCATCTCTTCTGCCCTTGCAGAACTAAGTCCAGTACCTGATATATAGCAACCACTTGATATGCATATACGAGTTAATGAGCACATTAATTAGTTAATTAGCCAACCATAATCAGCAGGCCTTCGTAGCCATGGCTGTGCTCTTCAACAGTTATGCAAGGTAGTACAGCCATGATTTTCCATCTCATGATCCCCAGAAGCTTTTTTCCTGCCACATCTGCATAAATATCATTAAGAAGGACTTCAAATCAATGAAAGCCATCTGAGAGAGGCTACTAGGCTCCCAACGCCCATTTGATCTTTCTCTGAAAGAAGGGCCGCTCTGATTCACAGAATACACACTTTTAAAGGTGAGCTTTTATTTTCTTGCCTCTGGCAGCAGCATTTGGGAGTAGCAAGTGGTTAGCCGGTCAAGGATGATGGGATGCCGGTTGAGTGGCCATCAGAGCTGGGAGGGAATTGACAGCAGACGCCCCACCAGGAGGCTATGCAGAACCCAGTTCTCGCCTCCCTTGGCATCTGAAAGCTCCAAGAATAGTGGTGATCACTCTTTATTTGGGTGGTCCTATCTACTTTCCAAAGTTCATGACCTTATCTAACCCTCTGAGCAATCACAAGACTCTTTCCTATTTCTGTACATCCCAGCCCCACCGACTTCAGTTCACAATTTAAGGCCACATATAGTAAAAGGATACACTCAATAACTATGGTTAAAAAATAATAAGAGAAAAGCAAATGTTCAGACCAAAGAAAAATATGTGTAAAGTAACTTCTGGCTTTTAAAAGAACAGTCATAATAATCACAGCTCACATTTAAGGTCCTACTAGATAACAGTCATTTTCTATGCATTTCATCTTCCAAACTACCCTGGGAACAAAGCACTGGTGTTATTCCCATTTTACAAATGAGAAAACTAAGGCACAGAGAGGTTAAAAGCATGGACCAAGGTTTGAACCCAGAAGTTTTCTACTCCTGAACACTGAGTCACTGTATTTACTATTTCCATGGTCAAATGAATTTAGAAAATAAACTGAACCAGGAGGCCAAGGTGAGTGAATTGCCTGAGCCTGCAGGTTCGAGACCCACCTGGGCAACTTGGCGAGACCTCATCTCTACAATAAATCAAAAATCAGCCAGGCATGGTAGTGCACGCCTGCAGTTTCAGCTACTCTGAAGGCTGTGGCAGAAGGATCGCCAGAGCCCAGCATGTCAAGGCTGCGGTGGCCGGGAGCAGCCACTGCACTCCAGTCTGGGTGACAGAGTGAGACTCCAACTCAAAATAATAATAATAATAATAATTTAAAAATAAAATAAATTGAACCACATTTCTTGACCACAGGACCTCACACTTTTTAACATCCTGGTTTGCATTGTGATTCTCTAAAAGCTGTTTTCAACACTCATTTGATCCTAAAATATTTGTGCTACTCTGGGAAACATACCATAGGTTTAGGCTCTCTCTTCCTTGAGTTCAAAGTTTCTGGAAAGCAATTTGACGTTTCTAAAGAAGGAGCTGGGAGCCTCGGGCACACTGAGAAAAATAAGAGGAAAAATCACCCACCACATATACCAGACCAAACTCCTTAGTGTATCGTTATTCACATTTTTGAAATGAAGAAACTGAAGCTTGGAGATCCTTGCCTAGTCTGCCTGAGTGGTGAAGTCAGAGTTAAAATACAGCCAATCTGACCCCATAGACAACATGTGGAACTGCTGAACCATAATGTCTCTCTGAACGGCTGAGCCGCACATCACTGTGGCAAACAGCAGAGGCTGCCAGCACTGAGCCCGATTGTGATCTTGACTGGATCAGCTTACCTCATCAGATCTCAGTTTTCCCATCTATAAAATGGAGGCAGGAGAACCTACATTCCAGAGACTGACATGAAGATTAAAGTAGACAAGCACATAAAGGAATTAGTACAGTACCCAGCCTGCTGGAAATGCTTAATAAGCATAAACTAATAACCCCCTTAATTCCAAACAGAGCACACAACATTTTCTAGAAGCATTTTAGTTTCCATGTCTAAGATGCTGTAATCGCTCCTGAAATTTTCTTCAATGCACAGAGAACCGCAGGCAGAACAGACAAGGCAGCATGGAGTCTCAAACACGGTTCATCTATCCTAGGGGCACTTGCATGAACACATGGCTAGGTACATGTCTTTTATTTGGTAGCTGAATCCTGTCCATGTCTGATCACATTTGTATGCGCTTCATTCTACTCTTGGCTATTGTTGTCTTCGTTTGCATATGACTTACCTATTATGTCACTTCCTGGCAGAGACCCTGTAACCTGGGCTCCTGGGAGTGATGACTTCCCAGCTGAGAACCACCCAGACTTTTTCCACATAATTGAACCCCATTATGTTCTTGTTCACTTCACATGTTGAACAAAGGCACATATATCCTCTGTAGCCTCTTGGGTTCTACCTGGTCTCTGTCGTTGTGTACTTAAGCAAGCACACCCTATTCTCCCAACTTCACACACAACTTTGAAAGGATACCATTGCAAATACACTAGCTCTATACATATTATATACTTAATCTTATACGTTTGCTTCTCTGCTGCAGATTTTCCTTTTGATCTACACTGTTTATCAAATAATCAGAAAAAAGAAATAAATGAACCAAATTTACTATCATCCAAGTGCAAGCCACTATCAAGGCCACGGTCACCACTAGTTCATTCGAAAAAGGCACTCTCTCTGGGTAGGACTGGCCGCGTGACTAAAGGCAGAGTAGGGCAAATCTGGGTTGGACTTCCACTCTCACTATTCCAGACACTCTCCGCTGTGCAAATCTCAAATGACTCTATATGGTAGTCCTGAACATCTTTTTCCTGATTATTGTAATAACCTCTTACCTGGTCTCCCTTCTTTTTTGTTCTTGACAACCTATATTTTTCTCTCAACACTGCTCTTTTTAAAGTGTAAATCAGATTATATGACTCTTTAACTTGAAATCCCCATATGATATTTATCCAGAAGAATTGAAAACAGGATCTCAAAAAGATGTTTGAACTCTCATATTCACTGCAGCATTATTCATAGTAGCCAGGAATTAGAAACAGCATACATTGCCATCAACAGAAAAGTAGATGGAGAAAATGTGGCTGGATGCAGTGACATGTGCCTGCAGTCCCAGCACTTTGGGAGACCAAGGTGGGAGGCTTGCTTGAGTCCAGGAGTTAGAGCTACAGTTAACTATGATTGCACCACTGTACTCCAACCTTGGCAATAGCAGGAAACCCTGCCTTTAAAAAAAAAATAGAAAGAAGAAAGCAAGAAAGAAAGCACAGAGGGAGGGAGGAGGGAGCGAGGGAGGGAGAGAAATAGGGAAAAGTGGCAAATCCTTGCAATAAGATGTTATTACATTTTCCTTAAATAGAAGGAAATCCTGCAGTATGTGACCACATGGATGAGAACATGATGCTAAGTGAAATAAGTCAGTCACAGAAGGACAAATACTGTATGATTTTACTTATATAAGATATCTGAAAAGTCCAACTCACAGAGAAGGAAAAGTTGCCAATGGACTTCTGGAAATCTGCTCTGCAACAGTATGCCTGCAGTTACTGTGTTGTACACTTAAAATGTTGTTAAAATATTTGATCTTATGGAAAATGTTCTTATTACAATAAAAAAGCAAATTAAAAAGAAAATTCTTGACAGACCTACAAGACCCTTCTTTCATCATCTTGAATCCTACCTTCTTTGCTGACTGTGCTCCCATAATAGTGGAACATTATCTTTCTGTTCCTGGAATATTCCAAATTTATTCTCATTTCAGAGGTTTCAGTAGCTTGCTCCAATAGGCCTCTTGTGCACATGTATGCATGAGTCTGCAAGGCAGCTGTGTCTTCGTAGGGACCCGCTCTGCCTCAGGCTGCAGGTTGGTTAACCCTGGCATCAAGCTGTGAGTTCAATTCTAATCTGTCTTGTGTATGACCCGATCCTCTTGAACCAGTGGTACCAAAAGCTTGTGCTTTTGATTGTGAGTAGCAGGAATGTAAGAGACCAAGCTAAACCATGCAAAGGCATTTAAAGCCTTGAAGAACATTCCACTGACCGAGACAAGTCATTCGACCAAGGCCAACATTGTGGGGCAGGAAACTACACTCTGCCCACCATGGGAGGAGTCTTCAAAGTTGCCTGGCAAGTAGAGAGGATATATAATCTTATTATATATAGGGCAGTGAAGCAATAAGAACAATAATCCCCTCTATTAAACCCCCTGCTACTCCCAGCATCTAAAACGCTCCTATTGCCACATCCTCCATGGCTGGCTCCTTCTAGCTCAATGCCACCTCCTCTGAGAGGCCCTCTATCACCACCTGTACTCATGATCCACTTTTGATTGTTGCATGCATACATTTCAACGAACTCATTTGTTTGTTGACTTACTTATCCGTTATGTCTCCCTCCCCTAGGAAAGAGAACACATAATTTATCTGTCCTAGTCACTGCTATAGCCACAACTGGAAGATCACCTAGCACAGAGTAAGGGCTCAATAAATCCTCATTGAATACATACATTCTAGAAATCTGTATCCTTAGGAACACTTGCATCTTTGTTTCTCACTGTAATGTGAGTCTCTCAGTGTATTAATCTTGTCAAAAATGAATAAATGTTTGAAGGGTAGGAGTAGGAAAGTCAGGGAGGAAGCCGTTATGAAAACAATGTAATATACTTAAGAACAAGAGATTTGCCATCAAACACCAGCAGCGTATGACCTAAGCCTGTTATTATCCATGAAACAGGAATTGCAGTTTTGCTGCAGGGATTAAATTAGATGAGTCCGGCATGACACTTACCTCAAGCTGAGGAGAGCAGCATGTGAAATGGGAAGGGTAGACACCCCCAGTCGGGGAGGTCCTCATCAGCCAGAGTTTGTTAATGTATGGTTCAGACGTGTCTTTGAGCTTTTCAACCAGATTTCCCCTGTGTTTTCCTTGGCTACTCATGGCTCTGTGAACCTCCAGTCCCTGTGGTCACACAGGCCATTCAGGCGGCCTGCTGGTGGCTGCATGCCCTAGTAGCCTTCTCATACCTCCCAGTGCTGGGGGACTCTTGATGACCGTTTACATTGGCCTCTGTTCCCCACAAGACTCGCTTCAGCCCTACAAGACTGTCTCTAAATTAATCCTAAATGATGTGGCCACACTTTCCCATCAGACCCTAATAAAATTCCATTTGGGAGACATGGAACCAGATCGAGTCCTTGTTTGGCTTTTTCGAGAATTCTACATCCATCATTTCTGAGCAGTCTGCTTCCTTGAAGAGATGGATTAGTGAATTAATTATCCCATGAAGTAGGTAAGAAACAAATTTGACAACTCCATTTGGCAAAGAGCAGGAACTCATCTAAGCAGGTTCTCCTGATTGAGTTCATATGTAGTTCATTATCTTACTTTAGAATTGGCCTCCCAGATAGTCAATCCTTCCACTTTTTAATAAATATTACCAATATTTAGTAGTTTAATAATGCTATTGTGGAAAAGTTGTAAGAAAACAGTCACTCTTGTTTACTGGTTGTGAGTTTACAATCTTTCCCAAAAGAAACTTGGCAAATTCAAATTTCCAATGCAGGTTCACATTAACCAAGTTGTTCCATTTCAAGGACTTAGACTACAGTTACTCTCAGATAGACAGATAGATAGATCAGTAGACAGACAGACTGATAGATAAAAAGTCTATAGATAAAGATTACATATTGGTAAATCTTTTTCTCAGCACTGTTGGAAGTTACCAAGCAATGGGGTCACTGCCCAACATCCATAGAAGCCAATAATTAGCCAATGCATAGAGCAAACTTTTGAGAAAAGAGAAAGCTTTATTGCAAGTGGACTGACAAGGAGACAGAAGGCAGCACTCAAATCAGTCTCCCTGATCTGGAGTGAGTCAAGCTTTCATGGCCTTTCTAAATAGTCCCAGATGATGTCAACGCAGCTGCTCTGCCAGGCTGCTGTGTTGACTATTAGAGGCTAAAACTTTTACCCATTGTACATGCCCTGGCAATTTTTGCTATATGTCACCTGCTAACAACTTAAGCAATGGTAAATCAGTTTGAGCAAGTCTCACAGTTACAGAAATAAACAGGCATAAATTTGTATATGCTTAGAAAAATTTCAGAAGGCTGGACAAAAAAAGTCTACTCAGAATGGTTAACAGAGGTAGGACAGCCAAAAGCAGAGAGTGAAGAAGCACCAAGCAGAGAAAAGAAACTTTCCTTTCCCACTTAATTGGAATGGTGGTTACTTTTGTTAAACATGAGGAGGTTTTATTTTTATTTTTAAATATCTAATTAGTATAACGAAAAAAAAATGTGCCTGTCCCTGCAAGATTATGTGCAATAGATATTTTAGAGCACCTAACTTTTCCTCTTGTTCATGTTCCTAGCTGGCTTTCTTCCACATCAGAGGCAGGATATGTGTTCTTACTGAAACGAGAGAACTGACTTTATATCTCAAGAGGCCACCCTCAAATAGTGCAAGCCTAAAGAGAAGACAGACAAGCAAGGATCCTCTGGTTCGAGGGATGGAAATGGGAAGGTAGACAGAAACTGGCAGGGCTGACAGAATCAGAAGGATTTTAGGACAAAGTCACCCGACGTCATCCAGTGGAGGGTATCATGGCTGTTTTCTGGATCTTTTTTGAACTGAGGTTTGTCTCTCCATGTTGAAGGGATTCGAGAAGAATTGGAGTACTGGTTTAATGAGTCCAGATTCATAATTGCAGCCCATGGAGAGGCTAAAATGAAAGTCGCTTTGTCAAACTCAAATACTAGAATTCTGTTGTTTTAACAGAGTGTCCATGCAAGACATAAGAGATAAACACTTTCATCCTGGGCTGAAAAAATTAAGTGCATGCCATAGAAAAATTGACTCTGAGTATCTGTGGTATGGGTAAATAACTCCTCCAACAGCAATGGCAACTGCTATGTGGTGTATATGTACTCTGAGGCCATCGTTATGCTAACATGCTACATATGCATTCTCATAAAAACCCCAACAGATTTATCATGTTTATCTTCCAGATTAAATACTTATCCTACAGTTTATAACTGGTAGAGCCAGGAATAAAACTACACTGGCCTGATTTTCCAAGCCCAGGCTCTAAACTACTCTGTGACAGGATGCTTTTATTTAGAATTGCCTTGGCATTCTAAGTGGCTTTTTAGAGAGGCAGGGTCACGGGGCCACCCTGCACAACAGCAGAAAAGTTCACACTCCTGCACACCCATTCTCTGGGCTGACTGGGCCAAAGCTCAGGGCAGGGGTCACTCTGCCTTTCCCTTTGGCCTTCTCTGAAGAAGAAGTTCTGTCAGAACCGTAAGTAAGAACGACCTGCAAAGCGCACAGTCATCGCTGTTGCTCACTTCCCAAGCTTCTTTGGTTTTCCCAAGTTCTTAGGATAGAAGCCCAATTTTAGCTTTTCTTCATCCTCCTTTACCTTATTCTTCAAAATAACAGAACACAGCAAAGAAAATGCCGTTTTCTTCATTTTATTGTTGAAGAAATGGAGACGGTGATCTGTCAAGCATCTTGCCCAGAGTTAGTTAACTAATTGCTTAGTCTCTCCGAGATTTAGTTTTCTCGCTGGTAAGTTGGCGATAATAATCTCTCACCCTTAGAGTGCTTGAGATCACATCTGGAAAGTTAAGAGCACAAAGGAGGCACCTGATAAACTGCACCTGCTCTTGTTGTTAAGCAATTATATCACATTGTGCGAAGCTATATATAACACCCGTGACCCTGCACAAGTTACATAACCTCTCTGAACAACATTTGTCCAATGGGAATATTATCACTCAACTCACAGGGTTATTTTGAGGACTAAGTTGAATAAATGTTCTATATAAAAGAGATAACGCCAGTGACTGGCTTATACTCAAAACTCAACAAATAATAATAATCTCCATTAAAAAATAATGCAGTTCACATGTGTCCATCTACATAACTCCATGAACTTCATCTGTCACATGTAAAAGCATCGACCTTTGTTTTCTTGCTCTTTCTTCACCCCATTTTTTCCGAGACTCCCTAGGAGTATATAGAATATTACTGGGTTTTTTCCTTCCCCTCAATATCACTTTTTAATAAGGCTAGACACCTCGACAACAGCTCTGGCTTTTTTCTCATCCTCTGAATCACAGAAGGCTTTTCCCAGTGGCCTGCAGCAAGATGCCCCAGAGAGAGCTACATTTTGGCCTGGGTCTGATTCAGAAACACTGGCAATGCAATTCCTGGCTCTGGTCACATGTTTGATTGCTTTTAAGCACAGCATTTGATGTGAAAAGGAGGAAGAAAGAATCCCTCTCACCCATGGCTAAAGATAATTTTAGAAGACTAGAGGCAAAGCAGAGGTGATGCCAGCCATCTCCTGAAACAGTTGATAAACTGGCAGTCTCCTGCAAGCCAACTTTATGCATTTTCTTTTCTATCTTTTTGCTCCCCCTACATGCATGCTCTTTTACTGGACATGCTAGGGACAGCCTCACAAATTTAACGAAACTCTAGATATCCTGTCGCCTAATCTGCAGCCTGAGGTTGAAGTTGTCCTTCAAATTCTTCTCTCTGCATCAGCACAGCTGATTAGAAGACCTGTTTCCTCATGCTCAGCTTTCAAGTGTGCAGTTTTGGAATTCAGCAGCTCCACATGAAATATGCCAGATCTGTCGAGAAGCAAGATGATTCACAGATGCCTGGAAGCAGGGCAAGGTAAGCTGGCTGGGGTGTGAGTTGCAAGATGCAGGCAGACAATCCCACTAGGAGACTGGAAACTCAAAGTGAAGCCAGTTCTATGGGCCCTTGATTTGGAAGGGCAATGGTTTCAACCTCTAACTGCTCTCCTGAAACCCAGTTCAGTGGAAATTCTCACTAAAGCAGGCACATGTGCTGTATTCATGGAAACACAGGAAACTATTTCTCATCTGCTATTTGTGATGTGGTTATCTTCATGAAATGCACATGCACAGGTCTAACTGGGACCCAAAAAGGCCAAAGAAAAATTTGCTGGGTGTTGTGGTGCATGCCTGTAGTCCCAGCTACCTGGGAGGCTAAGATGAGAGGATCGCCTGAGCCCAGGAGTTCGAGGATACAGTGAGCCATGATCATGTGACTGCACTCCAGCCTGGGTAACAGAATAAGACTCTGTCCCCAAAATAGAGAGAGGAGGGGCCAAATAATCCAAATAGTCTAAATAAAAAATAGTACTAAATAGTACCATAGTATGTTCATTAAGTGTCAGGCATCATCTCTTCTAAAACCTCACACTAACATGTCAGCCCAGTCACTATGAAGTCATCCTCATTTTACAAATGCAAAAATCAACGAATGGCAAGTACTCTTAAGCATTTTGATCAAGATTGAAAAGCTAGAGGATTTGCTAGGAAAGTGTCTGTAGAGCATAGAAAATTCAACAGTCAGTGGCTTCTACAAGTGGGGATTATGCTGTTCTTACATACAATATGATGGACAATAGGGAGCTGGTTAAAAAATATCCAGCCATCATATAGATTTTAGAGCCCTTTCCTCCATCTTTGACTGCTTCAACCCTGTATTCAAGGTGGCTGAAAGATCTCAAGGGACAAAGCCAGCATCTCTGGGCTTTCCATTAGGAAAACAATACCCCCCCAAGAACTCCCTGAAGAACCTCTAGTAGCAAGTCATAAAGCACACGGCTACCCCCAGCTGCAAAGGAAACTGGAATACAAGTATTTGGCCTTTCTAGCCTCTATACTGGAGGCAGACCAAACAAGTTTATGCTAATTTAGATTAGGGTGGCAGTGGTGGTGAAATTGGTGAGAAGCAGATGGTGTTGAGATACTTGGTGGTAAAAATCATCAGGCAAAGTGTGCTAATTCACTGTATGTGGGAGATGAGAAAGAAGGAGGAGTCATTAATGAGTTCTAGGTTTCTAACTTGGAACATTAACTGTGATTGGGAGTCTTGAAGAAGGAATAATACGTTTTAGAGATGAAAAGTCATGTGGTTGTACTTACGGAGAATGAAGTGTCTTTGGGACATCTAGACAGAGAAAAATATAAAAGTTGGAAGTAAGAGAAGCTGTCTAGACTAAAGATATGGAAGATTCAAATTGGTGGTTATCAATCATTTGCACCAGTCAATCCTTTGCTGATATCTCTGCTGTCTTGATATTCCTATAGCTGTTGTTCTCAAGCAGGTGCAACTATATCCCTCTGGAGATATCTAGCAATGTCTAAAGACATTTTTGGTGCCACAACTCAGGGGAAGGGAGTGCTATTGGCGTTTTGCAAGTAGAGACCAGATATACTGCTAAACATTTTAAAATGCACAGGACAATCCCCTACACAATCCACACTGTCAATAGTTCTGAGGGTGAGAACTATCATAATCTCATTTTTTACCTTAACACTTCTTTGGCCCACAGGGTTCCTATGTGTTTTATTTTTGTGGGTCTCATAGCCTCCCAGCCTCTAATGTTGCTGCCATCTTTAAATTGCCAGCACATAATTCTATGATGGCTTTCCAGAACCAGCTCATAGCACCAAGATCCTCTGGCAGAGCTACAGGGAAACAGGTACTATTGTTGACTAAAGTTATTATTAAAGTCATCTCTAGAACCAGGAGCCTGGTTTGGTTTATATTTTGCAATTTAAGGGCCTCCTGAACACTGGGATCATAGAAAAATCTGTTCTTATAAATGAATTCAATCACTACCCATAAACACTGAATTTAAGAGACATTTTGAACACATTGAAAGTAACCTTTAGGACATGTAGAAGGAATTGGTGCTTCAGACACAATGCTTTATTCCAAGAAGGGCCAAGATGGCCAACTGAAGATAACACAGGATGGCAGCTTTCTGCAAAAAAAGCCTAAATGGAGGAGTATAACAAGGGATTTGGGGGTCGACCTGAGAACCCAGGCTTAGGTCTACCAGATGGTTACTTGGGGATGCAGAAGATGGATGGTTCTGAGCCCTCGTCACCTCTGGAAGCAGCCCTGACAAGAGAACAGGAGATTACCTTTGGAGAGAGAGGGAGTAAGTGAAATGACAGCTTTCCTTCTCTGCATATCTCAAGTGGACCACTGTTGTCTCAGTCAAGATAGAGACAAACCAGAAACTCCCCCCACCCACCCTTTCCACACCAACTTGGTGCATAGGGCTGCTCTGGGTGGAGACAGAGGCACTGGCTGTCCCATGTGGAACCTGGTAAATCCCAGTTCCCAGAACTCCCCAACAGCAGCCACCCCTCCCCGCACCAAGAGCCTCAGTGGAGAAACACCCTGCATTGGTGGTCTGCACTGGATGGGTATGTTCCCCTACCTCTCTACCAAGTACCCAGCAGGGACAACATGACTAATTCAGGAAGTTTCATCTCACCAGCAGCCTTTGTGACCCTGGATTAGGGCTCCATACATGGCTTTCCCTAAGGGGACCACCATTATGATTACATCTCCTCCCACACAGCAGGGCAAGATCTAATGAGACAGTATGCCTCCGAACAGTGCTGTGATGGCAGTGGCCCTGCCCACCCTTGGACAGAGGAATAAATAACCACCCTCACTGTTCCCCTTCTACCCTCTGGGTAAAAGGAATGGCCCCATCCAAACAGGAGGAGGCCAATCAATACACCTAAGAACATCTGAGCCAGAGTAGAGCTGCAGCCCCCTCCCCTAGCCATGTGCCAAACCTGCAGACAGGAAAACAGTCTTGGAGGAGCTCCCCAGCTAACCTATCCAGGGGGCAGGAGAAAGAATATGTAATAGATGAAAGGTCCCGCCCTGTATCTGGGTGAAGCAGCTTCAAACAGTTCCCCCAGAACACCATGGATCCTGCCACTGCTGCCACCCACCACAAGTGGACCAGAGAAGGAAGGATAGGCAACAGTAGCAATTTTATCCAATTGAAAAATAATAATAATAAAATTAAAAGAAATGTCTGCCCTCACAGGTGAGGAAGAACCAGTGAAAAAACACTGGCAATTCCCAAATCCTTAACAAGTAGACACCTCCAAAAAGGGCTCCAAGATTCAAATCAATGGAACCCATCCAAAATGACCTGACCCAGGTTACAGACACAGAATTCAGACTATAGATAGCATGGGCAGTCAGAGAGAGCATGAGAAGATGGACACACTGATCATCCAGGCAAATAAAAAAACAACCAGTACAGGAAGTCAAAACTGAGTTGGCCAATATAAGAAAGGTTCAATCTGAACTTCTGAAAATGAAGAATTTTTTCCTGAAATTTTAAAACACAATGATAAGCCTGAGCAGCAGAATTGACCAGGCAGAAGAAAGAATCTCTGAGCTTGAGAGTCAAAATATTGAACTAACCCAGTCTGACAAAAACAAAGAAAGAAGGCACAGGAAGAATGTGTAAAGCCTACTCGAATTTTGGGATTCTGCAAAGAGACAAAATCTACAGTTGATTGGCATCCTTGAAAGAGAAAGGGAAACTGGGAACACCTTGGAGCAAGTCTTCCAACAGATCAACCAAGAAAATTTCCCCTATGTCTCACAGATGCCAAGCAGATGCCAGAGATCCAGAGAACTACTACAGGATACTACATGAGAAGACCATCCCCAAGACACATACTAATCTGTCTGCACAAGGTAAGCATGAAAGGAAAAATTCTCAAGGCAGCTAGAGAGGAAGAATATACTATCTACTGAGGAAAAACCATCATAATTGCAGCAGACATATCAGCAAAACCCCCACAAGCCAAAAGGAAGTGGAGTCCCTTCTTTAACATTCTTAAAGAATAGCAATCCCAGCCAAGAATTTCCGACCCTGCCAAGTTAAGCTTCATTAATGAAGGAGAAATAAAATCCTTCCCAGACACCCAGTCCCTACGATAGTATGCTACTATCTTAAAAACTTAAAAAGTTTTCATTAACAAAATCAAAAGAATGATTCCACCCATCACAAAAGCACAGGCAAGCACAGAGTTTAGATACCATAAAAGTCAACCACAAAACCTAAAAAGCAAAGCAGCCTCTTAATAGCAATATGCAGGAACAAATCCACACATATCAATAATTAACTTTAATGCGAATGGACTGGATGTACCATTCGGAAGGCATAGAGTGGCAGATTGATGAAGAAGCACAATCCATCCTCTGTCACTATCAGAAAATCCATCTAACTGCAAATGATACCCTTAGACTCAAGGTAAAAGACTGAAGAAAGATCTTCCAAACAAATGGAAAACAAAAAAGAGGAGGAATTGCTATACTTATATCAGACAAAACAGACTTTAAACCAATAAAAGTTTAAAAGCACACTACATAAAGCTAAAAGACTAAATCCATTAGCAAGAAATAGTTACCTTGAATATATACTTACCCAACATAGCAGCATCCAGATTTATAAAACAATCACTAACTAAAGAGAAAGGGAAACTAAGAAAGGACATAGACAACCACACAATTATAGACAGATTTTAATACCCCCACTAACAGCCTTAGACAAAACATCAAGGAAAAAAAAAAAGCCAACAAGGAAAGGAAATTAGGAACCTTAATTCTATACTTAACCAATTAGACTTAATAGACATCATCAGAACACTTCACCCAACAAACATAGACTGTACAATCTTCTCATCAGCACACAGAACATACTCCAAGATCAACAACATAAGTCAAGTACAATAAACTTCAAAATGTTGAAATCATATCAAGCATCTCCTCAGACCACAGTAGAATAAAAATAAATTTCACCTAGAGCCCCCTCCCTCCAAATACATGGAAATTAAACAGCATGTTTCTCAATGACTTTAGGGTTAACACAGAAATCAAGACAGAAATAAAAAGGCTCTTAGAAACAAATGAAAACAAAAACACACCAAAACTTCTAGAATACCATGAAAGTGGTGCTAAGAGGGAAGCTTATAACATGGAATGCGTGTATCAATAAAATAGAGGGATCTCAAGTACATAGCATAATGTCACACCTAGGGGAGCTGGAAAGTCAAGAGCAATCCCATTCTAGATTTATTTCTCAAAATAATAAGACCCATCTATGACAATCTGTAGCCAACATCACGTTTAACAGGCAGAAGCTGAAAGCATTCCCCCTAAGAACTGGAGCAAGGGTGCCCACTGAAACCCTTCCTATTTAACATAGTATTGGATGTCCTAACCAAAGCAATTAGGTAGGAAAAAGAAATCAAGGATATCTAAATCGAAAAAGAGGAAGTTAAATTATCCATCTTTGCAGATGATATGATTCTATACCTAGAAAGTCCTAGAGAATTTAGTAGAAACACTGAAATTATTAAAATAAATTTACAGTTGAACCAAATAGAGACCAAAACAATCATACAAAGAACTGATGAGATTAAAAGCTGTTTCTTTGAAAGGATGAATAAGATTGACAGACCCTGGCCAGATTAACAAAAAGAGAGAGAAAAAAAATTTTAATAAACACAATTAGAAATAGAAAGGTGATGTTACAAGTGACCCTGAAGAAATATAAAAGGTTATCAGAGATTATTATGAATGTTTGTATGTGAATAAGTTAGAAAATCTAGAGAAAATAGAGGAATTCCTGGTGTCACATGATCTCCCAAGAGCGAAACAGGGAGAAACTGAAACTCTGAGCAGACCAATAACAATCCAAGAAATTGACTCAATAATTAGAAAACTCTCCACCAAAAAGGCGCTCACCAGACAGTTTCTCAGCTGAATTCTACAGGACACACAAAAAAGAGCTGATACCAACCTAATTGAAAGTACTTCAGGCAATCAAGAAAGAAGAAATTCTCCCTAGCTCATTCTACGAGGTCAGTATCATTCTGATACCCCAAAATGGCAAAGACACTACAAGGAAAGAAAACTGTAGACCAACTTATGTTATGAATACAGATGCAAAAATTCTCCACAAGATTCCAGCAAATTGCATCCAACAGCACATTTCAAGAATCATCCATCACAATCAGGTTGGCTTCATTCCCACCAACAAGGCTGGTTCAACATATGTGCATGTAAGTCAATAAATAAAATCTATCACATAAACAGGTATAAAACCAAGAACTATATGATTGTTTCATTAGACACAGAAAAAGCATTTGATAAATTACAACTTTCTTCTTGATAAAAATCCTCAAACACCTAGGCGTCGAGGGACAATTTCTCAAAATAATAAGACCCATCTATGACAAACCTGTAGCCAGCATCACGCTTAACAGAAAGAAGCTGAAAGCATTCCCCCTAGGAACTGGAATAAGACAAAGGTGCCCGCTCTCTCCCTTCCTATTTAACATAGTACTGGAAGTCCTAGCTAGAGCAATTAGACAGGAGAAAGAAATTAGGGATATATAAACAGGAAGTTAAATTATTCATCTTTGCAGATGATATGATTCCATACCTAGAAAACCCTAGAGTCTGTCAAAAACCTCCTTGCACTGATAAACTACTTTGGCAATGTCTTGGGTTACAAAATTTATGCCAAAAAAAAGTTGCATTTCTAGACACCAACAACAATCAGACTGATAACCAAATAAAAAACATAATTCCATTCACGATACTGTAGTCAAAAATAAAATAAAATAAAAGACCACCGCATCCTCCTAACCAAAGAGGTGAAAGGCCTTTACAATGAGGACTACAAAACACAGCTCAAAGAAATCAAGGATTACACAAAAAATGGAAGAACATCCCGTGCTTATGGATTGGAATATTCAGTATCAACAAGATGTCCATCTTGCTGCAGGGAATATACAGATTCAACACAAACCCTATCAAACAACCAGCATCATTTTTCACAGACTTAGAAAAGATAATACAGAAAATCATATGAAAACAAAAGTGAGCCCAAGTACCTAAAGCAATCCTCAGCAAAAGGAACTAGCTGGAGACATCAAACTTCCATGGTATGAAAGCAGACACACAGACCAATGGAACAAGACAGAGAGTCTGGAAACAAAATTATAGACCTTCAACCAACTCATCTTCAACAAAACCAACAAAAACAAACAGTGGGAAAAACCGGCTAACCACATGCAGAAGAATGAAACTGGACATCTACCTATCACCATATATAAAAATTAACTCAAAATGGATCAAGGACTTTAATGTAAAATCCCAAACTATAAGAATCTTAGAAGAAAATTTAGGAAACACTGTCCTGGACATCAGAGTAGGAAATGAATTAATAGCCAGTCCTCAAAAGCAAATGCAGCAAAAGCTAACATTGACAGGTGGAATCTTAGCAAGCTAAGAAAGTTTTTGCACAGAAAAAGAAATCATCAAAAGAG
The DNA here is from genome assembly GCF_000164805.1 of Carlito syrichta. Classification (NCBI taxonomy): domain Eukaryota; kingdom Metazoa; phylum Chordata; class Mammalia; order Primates; family Tarsiidae; genus Carlito; species Carlito syrichta. The sequence goes on along the minus strand of NW_007247300.1, from coordinate 28,399 downwards.
TAAAGAGACAACCTACAGAATGGAAAAAATATTTGTAAGCTATTTACTTGACAAAGGTTTAACATCAGGATCTACAAGGAACTCAAACAAATCTACAGGAATAAAAATAGTTCCATTAAAAAGTGGGCAAGAGTCATGAACAGACACTTCTCAAAGGAAGACATCCAAGCAGGCAACAAACATGTGAAAAAATGCTCAGTTGCATTAATCATCAGAGAAATACAAATTAAAATTACACTGAGATACCACCTCACACTGGTCAAGAGGGCTATAATTAAAAAGTCAAAAACCAACAGGTTTGGTAAGGTTGCAGAGAAAAGGAAATGCTTCTACACCGTTGGTGGGAACGTAAGCTAGTTAACCTTTGTGGAAAGCAATATGGTGATCTCTTAGAGAACTAAAACTTGAGCTACCATACGGTCCAGCAGTTCCACTTCTGGAATACCCAGAGGAACATAAATCGCTCTACCAAAAAGACACCTGCATACATAAGTTCATTGCAGCACTATTCACAACAACAAACATGGAAAAAACCCAGATACCCATCGAAAGTGGACTAGATAAAGAAAATGTGGTACATATACATAATGGAATGCTACCCAGTCATAAAAGAGACCATTCTAGAAATCATTCTAGAGACCATTCTAAGTGAACTATCACAGAAATGGAAAAATGAATACCACATGTTCTCACTCACAAGCCAGGCCCTAAACATTGGGCAAGTGAGCACAAAGACGGGAACACCGCTAGTGAGGGGAGGAAGGAAGGCGATAAGGGGCACACTACCACCCATTGGGTACCATCTTCACTGCCAGGAGAAGAGAGGGTCCACTAGAAGCCCAAACCTCACCTGCACATGATGTACTTATGTAACAAATCTTCACATATACCCACAAATCTTCACATGTACCCTACAACACTAAAATAAAATAAAATAAATTTTGAAGTATAGATAAATGACTGGAAAGTATAGATAAAATAAAATTTTAAAGTATAGATAAATGACTGGAAAGTATAGATAAGGTATAGATAATGGAAATCTGAAGATATTTGGATACATCTCTAAGTTTTTGAGGTTGATATCAAGAACAGCCACATGCATCATACATCACTTCTTGGATTTTCCTCAGATGGTCATTTTCTTACACTTTCTGATCATCCACTTAAAAACATTAACTTGCTTTGCCTATAACAGCCATACGGTTGCTTCCAATGAGGCTTTATTAACCATATTAACATTAGAGACACACTGTTAAGATAAACCGATTGAGTGGGACCTCTTTTTAGCAAGAATCTAGTACTATTAATGTATGATTCTTAAGAATGTATTAAAAAGCTCAACAGTTTGTCTGAATTCATAGGCTCTGATCCAATGACGTGGAGACCAACAGACCATTAAAATTAATTGAAAGTGCTGAACCATTTCAAGATTGATTTATTTTGTATTACAAAAAAAATTAAATTAAATGAGAGGTGCTAGGTTAGCCTCTGCCATGACAAATTAGTCTAAAATTACAATTGAAACGTCTCAAATGAAATTATTGTAAAACTCATTAAGATACATATTAGGTTTCCAAACCACACTGATGCTTCTTGTAATTTAAATACTGAGCGACTCTCATTTAGAGATAGCTTGGATCTCCATAGTGAGCAAGCAGCAAGGATTCCAATCAATTTGAGCACTTAGTGAAGACCTGGAATATTTTACCTTTGCAAAGCTATCTATTTAGTTTAGCTTCTATTTATTTTAGATGCAAAAAAATCTGAAAAAACATTTTTTTCCCCAAATCAAGACTATATTCTTTTGTTGAATTCGGCATTCTTCTTTATCATTTCTGGCATGCAGCTCAGGAATCTCAAGAGGCTATTTGCAGCATGGCCTACTGCACAGAAAGACATCACATTTAGGGGCATTTTCTCTGAATTATCTGAAGTGATTTCAGTAGCAGCCATTCCTGGGTCTTCTGAACTGTTGGTAAAGGCAGGGAAAAACAGAAAGGTTTCTCTCTATAAAGAAGAACATCTACATGAAGAGGTAAGATGACACACTCAAGTTCTCGCACTTGCCAAACCCACGCCAGATCATCCTTCAGGCTCCATCTGGTACCTCTCCTTTCCCTCACAGTACTGAAGGTGTCCCGGCCTCACATATACACCTCACATGCACACCTCACATACACAGGGTGCACCTCACATGCACACCTGCCGCTCTCCCCACCTGAAAGTGCTTCCCTTCCTCCCCCCAGGCAGCCAGCTTCCCATCCCCCACCATATTCTTTGGCAGGGCCCTGCCCAGCCATCTTACCCTGGGCAAATCTTAGTTACAACCTCTCGTGGTGTTCTGGGCTTCCCCCAACACAATGTCTGTGATCAATTAACCGTATACATGTATTTTACTCTCTTTATCGCACTCAAATTTAAACCTTAAGCAGACAAGGATTGCCGGTTTTTTAGGGTTTTTTTTTTTAATTTTATTTTAAAGACATAGGATACAATTCAGGATTAGGTATACAAGTGGTCATCATACAGGTAAACCTTGGACCTCCCTTTGGTCCCCACCTTGCCTGCTTTGAGATCAGGTACACTTAATGATGCTGTGTCTCCCCATCCCCCCAGCCTCCCACCCCCTGACCCCAGCAGAATCCTGCTACTGCCAGTCCCTTTCTTATAGTATTATGGTAAATGTTCAGGGTCCGCTTATGAGTGAGAACATGTGGTACTCTGTTCTTTGTTTCTGTGATAGATCACTGAGTGTGAGAGACTCTAAATCCATCCAAGTTGCTGCAAAATCCATATGCTTGTCCTTCTTTATGGCTGCATAATATTCCATTGTGTATACATACCACATTTTTTTAATCAGGTCCAGTTTCGATGAATAGGATGATTGGCTCCATGTTTTTGCTATTGTGAATAGCGTTGCAATAAACATGCGTGTGCAGGTATCTTTTTGGTAGAACGATTTGAGTTCCTCTGGGTATATTCCCAGTAGGGGGATTGCTGGGTCATATGGAAGGTCAATGATCTCTAGTTCTTTCAGAAATCACCACACTGTCTTCCAAAGAGGTTGCTCTAGTTTGCATTCCCACCAGCAGTGTAGAAGAGTTCCTTTTTCTCTACATCCTTGCCAGCATCTGTTGTTGTTTGTTTTATTAATGATGGCCATTCTTACTGGAGTTAGGTGGTCTCTCAATGTGATTCTGATTTGCATTTCTTTGATGATTAATGATAGTCTGTCTATATTATCATATTATGCCCAGAAACTAGCACAATGCTTCAAATATAGTTCTCAATATATTAATATGCTGAATGAATGAATAAAAATAAACTCTGTATTAATCTTGACCACATTTTTATTTTATCCATTTGTTTCTTTTTTGAGCATATACAATTGAGCACAGTTTGCATTAAAAGTGGTCCCATTTGACAGTCGAGCAAGAGAGTCCTCCCAGATATTTCCCATGGGACATAATTAACTAATGTGTGTATAGAATCTAAGTTGACAAGGAGTTAACAAATCTAAGGCTTTTACGGGTAAGGACAGTGTTTGGTTCACAAAAATTAAAGATGAGGAATGTCACTTAATCCCAGGCTGGAGAGAAAGAATTGCCAGCTGCTGAGATTCTAGTCATTTTTGTGTGGCATATTTAAATGTTTCAAGCATTTATTTATAATTAGGCACAGTGGGGAGCTAAAATGAACTTTCCTGTACAATGCTTTGCCAGCATTTCTGCAAAAGATTGGCACGGTCTGTTGCAAAGTTGTAGCTATTGACTGTCGCGTGATTACTCTACCTGGGGACAGAATGCTCAGATTCCTGCAGGGGCCAGTTAATGCTTGAATGAAGGTGACAGAGGAGGGGTCTCTGTAACAAAGTGGAGATCCCACAGCCTATAGGAAGGAGCAGACTTGAGTTAACTGCCGTCGATCACTGCCATGTCAAATATAGGTACCCCATATAGATGGTTGTGAAATAGCTCCCTTTTGAGTGAGTCGCCTTCTAAATCACCATATAACTGTGTTTGTGTGGTGTGTGTGAGTGTGTGTGTGTGTGTGTGTGTGTGTGTGTGTGTGTGTGTGTGTAATGAATATACACAAGGGCCACCAGACTGCCGATTCCGCTCCACAATCCCTATCTTTGTTCTTCAGGGAACAGGGGAGATGCAGCTTGGGAAATAAGAACTAGTCACAGCTAGGTATCCTTTTGCCTCAAAGTTCAAAGAAAACTGCTTTACTTCCCCCATTGCCAACACATTATTGATCTCTCTGAAACCCAGTTGGTGACAAACACAGCCTTAATTTACCATATGGACCGAGAGCACCAGTTCCCACTTGCATTTGACCACACAAAGGGACCCTGCTGGAGAAAATTTCAAGCTCCCTCGGTGTATTCACCTTTAATACAGCCTGTTTCTCTCCCAGGGAAAGAAAAATGTCATGCAGTTTTTCTTTTTATTTCTTGTATTCATTCATGTGTCGAGGCATTTAAAAAATATCACAAAAAAATAGAATAAGACATGTACCCACTAAGAAATAAAAACTGAAAATGTTGCCATATTGGCTTCAAGTCTTTTATTTAAATAAATAAGATAAACTGTTACAAATTAAGATCAAATGCATTTGTCCCAATTCTCAGTCTCTTCACCTCTCCTTTCCTCAAGTTTACAACTTTGAACTATATCTATCCAGTCTCTTTTACATTTTTACATGCGTATGTGTGTCAGACAGCAGCTATATTATGTTATTTTAGGGATTTTTATTTGTATAACTGTCACCAAACTGCATGTATCATTGTGCAATGTGTTTTCCAGTCATCACAGTACATTTGAAATCAATCTGTAGAAAGAGGAACACACACGAGAGAGAAAGAAAAAGAGAATGAATAAGACACAGAGAGACAAAGAGTTTATTCTGAAACTTCTGTATAGTATTTCATCATATGAATATAATTTATTTTTTTATTTTCTCAAGTGATAACATTTACACCAGGACATGATGTAATATTTTCCCCCAAAATTATCACTAAGAGAAATAAGTGATACTTCCAAAGTGTATCATATTACAATGCAATCTTTCATTTGCTTCATTTCAAACCACACAACATTGTTGGGAAAGGCACATTATGCAGAAATAACTTTAAGCGATGTTACCTTTGGAAGAAGAAGGAGGAGGAGGAGAGGAGGAAGAAGAAGGTGAAGAAGAAGAAAAGAGAAAGAAAAGCAGGAAGAAAGGAAGGGAGGAGAGAGGGGAAAAGGGAGAGAGGAAAGAAGGGAGTGAGGGAAGGAAGGAAGAAAAAAAGAAAAGAACTTAATGTAAGCTAGGAAATTATTTATGAGTGTAAAATCTCATAAATGCTAGTATTATGCGGTGTCATCTGTAAACCCTTTAATGATCACTTTGAAAGGAAAGAGTAACTGGTTATGCTGTAGAGACCAAACATACAAATACAGGACAAATGAACAAGCCAACTATCTTGACGTTAAGGCAAGGAGCCTTGTAACTGAAGTTAATTTTCCAGAGAAGGTATTATAGACTGATTTATAAAATACTGATCATGACATTCCCTAGGAATGTCATAGGCAAAATTTAAGTCAAATTATTGTCTCAAATATGCAGTTGAGGGAAAAAAAGACACTTCTAAATGATTACTTTATGTAATATGTGATTTTTTTAAAATGAGTATCTTTAACATTTAAGTTAATAGTTGACTTTTTAACATCCCTAAAAGTTTAGATATTCTATTTGGCATCAAACATTTTTATAAAATTCTCTCATTTTAGAAAAGAAGGAGAGTGTATTAACTCAGGCAACCTTTAAAAAAAAAAACCACAAACTGGGTGACTAAAACAACAGAAATTCATCTCTCACAGTTCTGCAAGCTGGGAAGTTTAGTACCAAGGTGTCAGCAAGGACAGTTTTATTCGGAGGCCTCCTCTGGGATGGTGGATGGCCACCCTCTCACTGTGTGCTCACACAGTGGTCTCTTCTTTGTGTGTGAATGTGGGGGCTCGGAGAGAAGCAATATCTACCAGGGTTCCCCATTATGATCTCATTTAACCTTAAGTATTTCCATAAAAGCAGACACACTGGGAAATTAACATATAAATTTTGAAAGACACAAATATTCAATCCATAAGGGATGTCACATATATTTTCAGTTGCCTTATGTTCAGGCATATGATAAAATGTTTTTAATTTTTTTTTTACGAATAACAAAGCAATAACATCCTTGTACTTACTTTCTCCTGCACATTACCACTAATACGCATTTCTCTGGTGTGTATGCCTGGAGGGAGAATTTGACATTACTTTCCTACTGTGCAATGGCTTTAGAATTCTGTGCTGCTTTTGAGGTCGTTTGTTGTTCAGGGTCAAAGAGCCAAGGAAAAGCGGGCTGAAATCCCACGTCAGCTCCCCTCAGAAGTCTCTCGAATAACAAGCCTTCGAAACACGCCATTCCGTGCAGAGTGAGATGACCCTCCAAGGCTGACTGCCTCTCTCTGCCTTCGTGAATTAGGGAGCCGACAGAGGAGCAGGCGCAAAGTGGCACTCACAAGACGGAGTCACAGGTCAACCCCAAGAGGCTTGGAATAAGTTTGAGGCTCACATTTAAAGGTGAACAATGTACCTGACGTTCTGAAAACTGCCTTGAGCCGAAACTCTGAAAAGAACAAAGTAACAGGAAACCGGATCCTTTTCTCTTCTTTCTTGGTCTAGTTCTTTCATTCATCTACTTCTACGGACTCGCCCTGTGGAGGGTGCTGGAATGGAGAGCATTAAAACTTCGTCTCGTGACACTCTGCAGAAAGGGCAGCGAGTGCTTTGGCAGAGGGGAAGCACTGGCTGCCATCATGGTACGAAAGTCACTCGCGGTCGAGCTCTACTCCGTGCTAGGCACAGTGCTTCACATGTGTGACTTTCTTCAATCCCTACAACATGGTGAGGCCCTTATTATTACAGATAGAGCAATGGAAACCTCGGGCATGTGACTCATCCAAGGCCACACATTTACTAAGTGACAGAGATGAGATGTAAATCTGGATCAACCTGATTTGGGAACCAAACCTCTTAAATACTCTGCAGTGCTGTCAAGAGAGCACAGTCATGGGACACAAAACCTGCAGTGAAGCCTGGGACTGTAAGGTATGCACAATGGCCCAGGGGAAGGAGATAGAAAGTTACTTCTTATACCTGGTGAGGCCGGAGAGCCTCTGGAAAACTGTGGGAAGCCACTGAGAAATTTCGAGGAGGGACATTATTATTTCAATAGCTTTAACTGGTACCAAGAGTTTTAGGTTGCATGGATACACTGTGTGGTGGCAAACAAGCCCGGGCTTTAAGCGTACTCACCACCTCCACTTGTGCACAATGTACCTGATGGAGATTTCTCATCCCTCCCCACCTTCCCACCTTCCCACTCCTTCCTTCTGAATCTCCAGTGTCCATTATACCATTGTCTCTGCCTTTACAGTTTCTTAGTTTAGCTCCTACTTCCAAGTGAGAATACACCATGTTCGGGTTTTTTATTCCTGTTTTAGTTCACTTAGGATGATGTTCTCCAACTCCATCCAAGTTCCTGCAAAAGACATTATTTCATTTCATTCTTTTTTATGGCTGAATAGTGTTCCGTCATGTACCACATTTTTATTTTCCACATTTGTATGATCACTGATCAGTTGGTGGGCATTTATGTTGATTCCACACCATTGTACTTGTGAATTGTTTAAGCAGGGAAATTGAATGTCTGGATTCTATTGTTTATAATGATCACTCTGGCTAATCTGTGGTAAATGTATCAGAGGATAGCAAAACTAGACCACAGGAGACATATCAGGCTAGTGACAGTATCAGTGATAACAATAACAGTTGGAATTCAATGTTACAAAGACCGTAGGGACTGTGTGGAGTGCAATGATCACAAAGCAGTAAAGGCAGAGTCAGGACTGATGATTTCCCTTATTTGAAAAATTAGATCTTCTCATTTGGAGAAATTGCTATCCATTCTTTGCATTCAATTTCTAGATAGAAATAGCTCATCAAAAACCAACTGAGACATCTTGTTCATTAATCACTCTTTGCATATGAAGTTAAGTACTTAATACTGAACAATGTCAAGGATTTTTTAAAAATACCCTTAGGTCCATATGACAAATAATGATAGACTAATATATAAGCTCTTTTCCTTGAAAACAATCTAGACAAGGGCTGGTGGGGAGGGAAGTGGTTGTGTCTAGAGGGCATTGGCAATTCTCATGGTAGAACCGCTTCATGTCTTGGCTGTGATGGTGGTCATACAAGCCCATGATAAAGCCATGTGGAACGAAACTGTCCCACATACACAAATATGCACACAAAAGGATGAAATCTAAAGCAAGTTGGAAAATTATATCAATGTTGATTTCCAGGTTGTGATATTGTTCTAAATTTATGCAAGATGTCACCATTGGGAAAACCTAGGTGTGGGGTACGCAAGATATCTATGTGCTATTTCTTACAATTACATATAAATATACAATTATCTAAAAGTAAAAACTTTTGGTGGTTCACAATTCATTGTGAGTTATGAATCTCTTTGAGAATCTGCTGGAAACTACAGACTCTCTTCCTACAAAATTGCACATGCAGAATTTTTTATAAAATTTCATGATGTTTATAAAGCCCTTGAAATTTCTCTGAATCTCTACACTTTGTCATTACATAAATCCAAACAGAGACACTCAGAAAGTTGATGCTTTGCACACAAGGATAATAGTGTATAAGAGCTCTTACTTTATAGCAAGACTGCGCTCACATTCGGACTCTACCATTCCAGAGCTCTGCCACGCACCTTCAGCAAGTTGTTTAACTTCTCTGTGCCCCTATTTCCTCCTCGTAGATAAAATGACATTTATAATTTCCCATACCTCATGGGGTTGCATAGGAATTAAATGAGTTAATATGATAAAATAGAATAGTACCTGGGACTAACAAAATAAGCACCCTGAAAGTGTTAATTCCTATTGTAAGGCTTCTGTATATCCTTTCCTTCCAATCTTTCCAGCTCCATCTTGCCCTGTGGTTTCTGTGTTCATGTTCCGCTTTAACCATCATTCCTCCCATTTCATAACCTCTGTGTGCACTGTCACCTTTTTCTGCCACCACTTACAACCTACCCACCCCATTTGACACACTAACCCTTCAGTTCTTCCATACCAAACTCAATACGAGCACCATCTTCAAGGAAGACACCACTGACCTCAATGACAGGTCAAATGTTCCTTTGGTAAGCTCTCATGAAGCTCAGCACTTCATAGTGTTGATCCTACATGTAGCTCCATTATATACTTGGAAAGCTATATGGCTGACATATGCCTCTCCACTAGATTTTCATCTCTATGAGACAGAAACTGGATTTGATTTTGCTCTCTGAGGTGTCCTCAGCGCTTATCATAGCTCATTAGAAATACTCAGTAACTATTTGTCGAATGACTGAATACATAAGTGAATGAATAAACCTGCAGTGATGGAATCTGGCAGACATACACAACTTTATAAAGAGGCTCTTCACCCAACAGAGGGCGTGTTGCTTTCCCCACCATCAGTTTACAAGAGAGAACACTTATACGCAAAGGGATGTTATGTTACATCGAATATTTCTATACCACTTATCTCATGTTTTTAATCACAGTGCAAGGGATTCTAATTCACTTACTCATCATAAGTCACACTGGAATACATGAAAATTAAAAGAGCCCTAGATGATCAAAATGCCATTCTGCTTTGAGCTACATCACTTCATTCTAAACAACACACACGAGCGCGCACGCGCGCACACACACACACACACACACACACACACACACACACGCAGTCACTCACACACACACACACAAAAGGAACCCAAATTAAATTTCCTCAGGTCTTTTTAAGATTCAGATGCATATCTCATCAATGCTTATTCATCTTCCCACTGTGCTGATTCTCAAGGAAGAAAATGGTACTTAATGAGAAAAAAGAGTAACTTAAAAGAAGGAAAAATAAAGCTCACCATCAAGCTCTCCTCTGTTCCCCAATTATACCCCTAATCTTTCTAGACACTATGCAGTATCTCCTCCCATTTTCCCAGCTAACAGTATATTAGCAGAAAGGTCCCACAGTTGTATTAATTGGATCAATGCTGAAGTTTTCATTTGCTACGTGAGTTTAACAAATTAATTTGGCATATAATGAAATATTGTGAAACAGTTTCAGGATGGATATTGCAAATACTGCCTTGTTCAATTACTGTCAAAATGCACCTACAGGAAAAATATGAAAATCTGAACATATAATTGTAGACTTAATTACCACTCTGTGCTTACCAGAGGCAGACATACTGAATTTGTCAAAGTGTTTAAACTAGATCTAAAGTATCTCTCTGATTGCAAGGAATTGGGACCACATGACCAAACACTAAGCAGACAATGACCTCCATCTTTCGTATCTGCCTTGAGTTATTATGATGGCACAAGAATGATCAGACCAGGATTTTTCAGGGGACCTCAGTTATGAATCAGTTCTTGCAACTCCATGGTTTACAGAGTCCTTCAGTGCACATTATCTCATTTGAATTATCTTGAGAGTTTTGATTATGGTGAAATATAACAATCCTGTCACTTGCCCTCAAAGAGAGACAATTCATTTTCATAATGAATATGGACTGAGTGCCTACCATGTCTCATACTGTTCTCAGCACTCAGAAACAGCTGTGAACTAGACAGTGTTCCTCTTCTAATGAGGCTGACATTGCAGTGGTGGATACAAACAATAAATACATATGAACTACAAAAAAAACCAATAATGTTAAGATACAGAATAACTGTGGCTGCTTTAGATTGGGTATTCAACAAAGGACTCTCAAGGAGATATTTGAACACAAGCCTGAGTTCTTGTTTATATGTCTGGGAAATGTCTGATCCCTGCATACTTAGTACTGTCTTGATTAAACTATTAGCATATGTTTTATGTCACAGATTATAATCAAAATGCCTAAGGTGACCATTTATTTCAGCTTTCTTCCTGCTCATGTCTGGACCAGGGCAACTGCTTTGCAATGATCTGCTTTACTAAAAGTGACCACCAACACTGAAATATAACTTTATGTCTCAGGTATTTTTATATCTATTTTTCCCTTGATTCTCAGAAGAGAGTATTATTATCCCTGTTTTGCAGGTGAGGAAACGGAATTGCCTCAGGTCAGACAGCAAGTGAGTAACTCATATTCAAGACTAGTGACCCCTAGTCCAATGCTTTTTCCGTAATAAACTTATGGTGTGGAGATAACTCCATTCAATTTATTTAACATGCATAAAGCAGTTTTGTTCATTGCCAGTTGACAGAGATTCCTCAAGGTGAAAACAAAATGCATTTGGCCTCGTGATGCTCCCAGTCACATTGTGATAATATTTAAATAATTCATTACAAACTCATGAGGAAAGTATAAAACCTTGGAGAGTCAGAGGAGGAGTTTCACAGGGGCAGCACTGAACCTGGGCCTTGATGGATTTGTAGGGCAGCATTAGGCAAAAGAGGTTAGTTGGCCAAATAGAGACAGGAAAACGAGCACAGGATTAGCAGGGTGGCAACAAGGCTGTTGTGACTGAAAGGGAGAGCCAAGAACAAGGAGAGAGAGGTAGGCGAGGAGTAGGGTAGAGTAGCTGCAACCAGATTGTCAATGGTGCTGATGAATAAGCTAAGAAATTGGGACTTTTTCCTGTCAGAAGCAGCAGTCACTGAAGCACGGAGAGTTGGTGAGCAGTAACACAGTCAATAACTTAGAAAAAGTCTTCTGAAGGTAGAGTTGAAGCCAGTTGTCCACAGAGAACTGCAGAAGTCCCAAACTGGGACAGTGTCCATTAAAAAGGCAGCTAATACTTCATCTTGGTGGAGAAAAAAATGGGAAGAGGAGAAAGAAAATGTCTAGAATGTTTTATCTTTAACAAAGTCCCCTCTGGGTCCTGGTATAGTTCAAAAAGTTTTTGGTTTTAGTTTTAGTTTTGAATTGGAAATAAATTCTTTGAAAGAATATTGAAGCCTTGAGCTTTAATTCTACTGTTGATTAAAAGTCCGTATATATATATATTCAACCCCATAAGGTTTCGGATTCACAAGGGCAAATGTTTCATAGGCCAAGCCGCAAGGGAACTCTCTGACCTGTCTTACTATATAGATGATGCTCATTTGTTGCATGCCTCCATGGCATTCATAATATAGCCCAAGTCAGGATTTGTCCTGCAATGCATACATGCACATCATCCACTCTTGCGTGTACAGAGAAAGTCTGAGTAGGACACCTTCGGATTCCCACCTTGAGTTGTTATGCTGTCTTTGGCCTTTGACTGTTCTGACACAGACTAAAAAGCTTTGTCTAATTCATTTACTTTCTCTCCCCTAAAAGAGACTGTTTTGACAAGTGAAGAGTAATTGTTGTTTACTTCTGGCTAGTGTCAAAAGCTGTGCTTTTCTGGACACATGTGACTGAGGCACTTCCCCCAAAGGGTGAAAGTTAAGAACTCTAACCTTGCTAACTAAAGAAAAGGCTGGAAAACTGTTTGGCAAGTGGCCATGATCTCATCTTACATTGAGAGTATGACTCACCTCAAAGGACTCCACACTCAGCTGAGGGCAGGAAAAAAGGAACGACCAAAGAATCTGGATGGCCCACCATGCATGAAGATCTGCAGCTCCCTACAGACTGTGCATTTGTAAGGCCATGTTCCCAGCCTTCACAAAGTCACGGTATTGGGCTTGAAAATACATAATTCCTTGCTCTGATGCAGAGAATCATCAACAGGAACTGGAGCAACAAAGATTGGACATAGGATAAGTGCATATAACTGCCCCAACATCTACTGCCCCAGTTAAACTAGCCAATCTTTTCTACCATTAAAAAAGTGGCTTAACCCGCAAGGAACCAGGGTTCAAATCCTAGCTCTGCTACCTGCTAGCCACGTGAACTTAAGAAAGCTATTTAATATCTTTAATTTTGTTTGTTCCTAAGGAAAATGTTGGTAATAATAGAATCGATCATACAAGAGTGTCGTAGGAATCTGTAACAAAATACATGCAATGCACTTAATGTACCGTGTCTGGCACATAGTAACTGCTTAATAAATATTTCTGGCATGATCAGCATCTTCATCCCCATCATCATCATCTTCCTTCCCTGTCTTGCCTTGTGTCTCTAGTGTCACGGTTAAAAGCATGGGTTTTGAAGTGAGAAGGATGTGCACTCTAATCCTACCTCGACCATTCATTAGATGTGATTAGTCTTCCTCATCAACAAAGTAGATAAGTTAATGACAATACTTACAGGGTCTGGAGAAGTATTAAATAAGATAGTAGATGTATCTTTTTTCTTCTTTTTAGTTCCCCTGTTTCATTGCCGCATAATTGACAAATTAAAATTGTACATATTTAGAGTGCACAATGTGGTATTTTAATAAACATATCCTGTGAATGATTAAATCAAGTCAATTATCAAAACCATCACTTTACATAGTTATCATTTCCTGTGATGAAAACATTCAAAATTGGCTGTCTCACTTTCTTTCTTTTTTTCCCTAATTCTTTTTATTTTAAAGATGTGGAGTACAATTCAGGGCTAGGCATACAAATGTTCTTTATGCAGGTACCCTTGTTGATGAGGTGTGCCCCCCCTTCCCTGGCAATTTCCCACTACTGCCAACCGTTTTCTTATAGTATTACGATAGTTGTTCAAGGTCTGCTTATGAGTGAGAATATGTGATAGTTCTTTTTTCTGTGATACATCACTCAGTAGTATAGACTCTAAGTCCTTCCAGGTTGCTGTGAATTCATGATTTTTTCCTTCTTCATGGCTGCATAATATTCCATCCTGTATATGTACCACATTTTTTTACCCAGTTCTCTTTTGATGGGCAAAACGGTTGGTTCCACATTCTTGCTACTGTGTCTCACTTACTTTCAAGTATATAAAACCTTATTATTAAATATAGTCTTGCCGGGCATGGTGGCTCACACCTATAGTCTCAGCACTTCGGGAGGCTGAGGTGAGAGGATTGCCTGAGCCCATGGGTTCCAGACCAACCTGAGAAACTTGGCAAAACCTAATCTTTACAATAATTTTTTTAAAAAATTAGCTGGGCACAGTGGTACGTGCCTGTAGTTCCAACTACTTAGAGGGCTGAGGCAGAAGGATCGCCCGAGCCCAGCAGGTCAAGGCTGCGGTAGCCGTAATCATGCCATTGCACTCCAGCCTGGGCAATAGAGTGAGACTCCAACTCAAAAATAATAATAATAAAAATTTAAAAGCAAGGATTTTAAATAAATAAAGTCTCCATGCTGTACAATATATCTCCAGAGGTTATTCCTCCTGTCCAACCGAAACTTTCTACCCTTTGACTAATATCTCCCCACTCCTCATTTCTGCCCCAGCTCTAGGTAAGTGGCCACCATTCTACACTGCGCTTCTAAAAGTTTTATTTTTTAGATTCCACATTTAAATGAGATGATACAGTATTTGTCTTTCTGTGCCTGGCTTAATTCACTTAGCATAATGTCCTCCAGCTTCATCCATATGGGTGCAAATGACAGGATTTTCTTCTCTTTTAGGGCTGAATAGTATTCCATTGTGTATCTATCACATTTTCTTTAGTCATTCATCTATCGATGGGCATGTAGATTAATTCTATATCTTGGTTATTGTGAATAATGCTGCAATGAACTTGGGAATGCAGATATCTCTTCACCATACTGATTCCCTTTGGTCTGGACAAATAACCAGAAGTCGGATTGCTAGATCATATACCAGTTCTATATTTAATTGTTTGAGGAGCTTCCATACTGTTTTTCGTAATGGCTGTACAGTAAGGCTCTCAGAATGGGTCTTGACACATGGTACATGCTTAATATATGTTGTTGTTATTGCTATCATCACCGTCATCATCATCACTATTTTCAACATCAACTCTGCTTAAATGCCAATACACCAGTGACATGCACCATAATGTTAAGTGTGAATATGGGTATGTGTAGAAGGCATCACTCCTGTCTTCCTACAAATGACTCCTTAGGACCTCAGTTCCCAAGGATTCAAGTAGATCTGGGGCTGAGGAGGCGTTCTGTTTCTCAGTTCCGATGCCATCACAGGAAAAAGTATAGACAGAAGCATCCCTTGTACTTTCCAGTCCAGCATCTTGAGATCAAATGGAGAATCCCAGATAATAATCAGGAATACCTGAGAGAAAATATCAAAGTTATTGTTGATGTTGTCCCTACTATTATGAATACTATAAATCAAGGAAGGACTATCAGGTAAAGTGACCCTCTTCGAGCAGACTAGAGACTTTACTGGTTATTAGATACTTTGCTCAATGTTTTGTACTCATTATCCCATTATTCTTCACCACAGCTCTAAGAGAAACACACAATTGTTAGTGCCATGTGTGACTCAGGCTTGAAAGGATTAAGTGGCTTATTTATGGTCTTCCAATGA
Source organism: Carlito syrichta (assembly GCF_000164805.1). Lineage (NCBI taxonomy): Eukaryota > Metazoa > Chordata > Mammalia > Primates > Tarsiidae > Carlito > Carlito syrichta. The sequence goes on along the minus strand of NW_007247300.1, from coordinate 12,909 downwards.
TGAGGAAGAATTGTCATATGTATTTCCTTCTTAAAAACTATATTCTCCCTTTTTGATGTACATTATAGTTCAAGCTACATATTATCAATAACACAGTGGCAGATTCAGTCAGTTGTGCCTCTTGAAATTTTGCATTTAAGACTCCAAATATTTGTTTATTGGACAATAATTTGAGGTGTCTATTGCTACTCAAAGCAAAACCTCAGGTAACCAACCTGATTGGATGTTTTTCTTTCCATTTGCATGTCTTAGATACACAAAAATCTATTCAGATTGTCCCATAGAGGCTGTCAACAAAGGAGCTTACCAACCATAGAAGAATCGAAGCAGACGTTGATGAATTTTGTGATTGGAGAGATTCTACATGAGGTGAGAATTTGGACTTCAATCTTTAAATTTTTTTCTAATAATTAAGTGTTGTTATTACATTAAAAGGAAATGGCAGTTTAATTTTTTTTTGATCTGGAGTTCTACTCTTTGTTGCCCAGGCTGTATTGCGGCAGCACGCTCATGGCCACCGCAGCCTCAACCTGCTGGGCTTAGGTGATCCTTCTGCCTCAGCCTTTCAAGTACCTGGAACTACAGACACACACCACCACACCCGGCTAGTTTTTGTGATTTATTGTAGAGATGAGGCCTCACCAAGTTGCCTGGGCTGATCACAAATTTAATTTTTACACAAAGTTTAAATTGAACAAAGTTATGTAGATCAAGACCTCAAAAGCAAATGCAGCAAAACCCAAACTTGTCAAGTAAGACCTAATCAAACTAAAGAACATCTTCACAGGAAAAGAAACCATCAACAGAGTAAAGAGACAACCTACAGAATGGGAGAAAATATTTGTACATTATTCCTCCAACAAAGAAGTAATATCCAGAATCTATAAAGAACTCAAACAAATTGACAAGAATAATACAAATAGCCCCACTAAATGTTCTCACCCATAAGTGGACACAGAACACCTATCATAATAATACAAAAAAAGGGATTGGCAGCAGTGGACAGTGCCAGAGGGGAGCAGGGGTGGGGACATAACATCAGTAAGGGTGCCTGATCCTCATCCAAGCTAAATAGTTCCAATGGGAGGCCTAAAACTTTACCTGTACTTAAACTACTTATGTACAAAATTCTGGCTCGTACCCCACAACTTTAAAATTAAATTAAATTAAAATTTTAAAAAACAAGTAACCCCATCAAGAAGTGGGCAAAGGACTTGAACAAACAGACATTTTTTCAATGGAAGATACACAAGCAGCCAACAAACATGAAAAAATGTGCAACATTAATAATCATCAGAGAAATTCAAATCAAGACCACAATGAAAGGCTATCTCACATCAGGCAGAGTGGTTATTATTAAAAAGCCAAAAAACAACAGATATTGGTGAGGTTGTAGAGAAAGGGAACACTATACACTGTTGGTAGAAATGTAAGCTAGTTCAATCCATGTAAAAAGCAGTTTGAAGATTTTTCAAGGGACTAAAAATAGATATACTATTTGATTCGGCAATCCCACTACTAGGGATCTACCCAAAGTAGTATAAACTTACCAAAAAGATACCTGCATTTATATGTTTATTGCAGCACTATCCACAATGGCAAAAAAATGGAACCAACCTAGCTGCCCATCAACAGTGGACTAGATAAAGAAAATGTGGCACACACACATCATAAAATATTACACAGCCATAAAAGAGAGCAAAATCATGTTCTTTGCAGCAACATAAATAAAAGCGAAGACCATCATTTTAAGTGAATTATCACAAAAACAGAAAACTAAATACCATGCACTCTTACTTATAAATGGAAGCTAAACATTGAATACATAGAGACATAAGGACGGAAACAATAGACACTGGGTACTCCTAGGGCTGGGGAGGTAAGTATTAAAAAACCACCTGGATGACTGGTTCAATAGAAGCCCAAACCTCACCATCATGCAATGTATCTGTGAAACAAACTTGCACATGTATCCCTTGAATATCAATCAATCAATCAATAAAAATCAAACACAAAAGATATACAGTTATAAAAGGAAACAAATGATCCCTATTTAGGTCCTTTGATTCATCCACTATTCCTCTCAAATGATAAAACTTTTGCACTGAACAAACTCATAGCCAAGATAGAAAGAGACAAGCACTGCTCAAACTTGTTTGTATGTTGCACAAGTATCTGTTCTTTAAAAGTGTTTCTTGGGTGGTAATGTGTTTTTTGAGAAACACAGGTAATGTGAATTTCATGATTATAAAAAGAAAAAAAACTTAGTAAAAAATATTTGTGTCTTACCTATATGATTTTGCTGAGGCTCTTACTTTTAACAGTTATTGCAAATCTCTAAGAAAGGACTAGTGTGTGCACCATTTACCCAAATTATTTGATCACAAAGCCTTTCAGCAGAGCATAGTTTGAGAAAACATCAATGCGCTAGTAAGTGCATGGGTCATGGAGAAAGGCAGACTGAACCTACCTCCCTCCTCACCAGTACATCACTGCATTTCCTCATTTGCAAAATGACAGGTAATTAACACAATCAGCCTACCTGAACTAAACAAGGTAAAAAAGTGCAATGTAGCTGGCTTATCATTTTAGTTTCCTGCTAAATGTTAGTTTCTTTTTTCTGTGCTAACAGTGAGAAGACCAGGCTGACATGTATCACAGAAGTGGTTGAACATCCAACACCCTACAATTTCACCTATAAAGTCTTTGATGGGTGAAAAAATGTCTCCAGACTGTAGCTAGAGCCAGCAAATTATGTGAGGTGATTTTAAAAGACTTTCTTTCTATAGGAAATGTCATTTCATTAGTATTTTGCTATTTCCCTGGTTTAAGACTAATATTTGATGTTCTTCTAAGGTCTCATTTGTCTGACAGAATCCTTTGACATTAGTCTTCTTCTCTGGACACAATTTGACAAGTTCATCTCTGCCATGCCACAGAATTATAGATCCTGCATAGCTTCAGGACTCCCAGGAGCCATATTTGTAATAAAGACATATGTGCCTCTTTCCCTATGTATCTCTTTCAGATGTAATTGCTTCAATCATGCTTAAGATTGTTCAAATTACCTTGCCTCTTCATTTAATGGTTCTCTATGCACATCAGTTTCATCTTCTTCATTTGCACCATATAATTTCAAAGATTTTTTTAGTGATTATGTTCTTAGACTCCCGCAAAGTAGACGCTTTTATCAGTATTAGACTGTAGCCCAAAGATAAGTGATTTTCCCAGAGTCACACAGCTAGCTAAGAGCACAGTGAGACTTGAGAGCATGACTTCCCAGCCCAGTCCAATTCCCAGCAGTCAGAAGAACTCAATTCAATTCAATACTCATCTAGTATGCAGTATATTAGGCATACAGCAGTAGGTTTTCTTTCTTTCTCCAACGTAAGGAGTTATTTTATTATTTTTCACCAGGTAAGCTTCCTGAACTCATTTGCAAAGTGCTGTACTCACAGTTGCTTAACTTCAAGGAAAGTCATCCTCTAGAGCATGAGAAGAATGGAAGGAGCAAGGAAACATGTGCACCATCCCATAGCTGCCAATGTTCTGTGGATCCCATCATGGCCTTAGAAGGCCTTATTCTGAAGACGAATCAGTTGGCCTTATCCATTCATCATGCCCAATTGCTTTAGTCACTTTTTGCAGAATAATCGTTTATTTCCCTTTCTCACTTCTTCCTTTAGTTCTGACATGTGACGTACTAGAAGCCAAGAATGGGCAGTTTATGTTCCTATCCACATGCCGTATGGTATCTGAAGGTTAGTATTTAAAGGATTTGACATTTCCATTACAACCGATTCCTCCGAAACCAATTTTATCAAATGGCAGAGCAGCCCCCTTGCCTTCCATCTAATCAAGGGTAGTTAGATGTGCACTGAACAAATACCTCCAAGTTTGGGTTGGCCTTGTTTCCACAGTGTATGACTCATTGACCAAAACAAAGCTCTTCTAAAATGAAGACAGTAAAAAGACCCGTGGTTCTCTCCATGGCTCTGTTAAGGGAGGCTGAGGGATGGCTCCACGAAAAGAAATGGGTTTGAAAATTGCTGATGCATCCTTTATCACTGCAATTTCCACAAGGTTATAAAAGTCATGCTTGGATAAAATCTTGAAAGTGCCAAAGCAATGATCTAAGAAATGAATGCAGATAAGCCTTCTCCGTTTTAAATTACGAGCAGTGGAACTAGAATAGAAATGATATCACTGCTGAAGAACCTAAAATTAAGGATGTGATTTTACTCATTTGTATACAACAGGAAGTAAATCATTTCATGGACCTTGTGCAATGAGTTCAAAATGCAGCTGCCCAGAACTCTCAGCCCTGCACTACTAGGTAACGGTCTTTATTTTGCTGTGATTTGTCAAATGTTCTAAGGCACACGCTTATCTATCTCACATGTGAGGGGAAAACTGGGGTTTGTGTCCTGCATCTTTAAAAGATCAGGAAAGGGCCGGGCTCGGTGGCTCAGCCTGTAATCCCGTGCCTTTGGGAGGCTGAGGTGAGTGGATTGCCTGAGCCCGCGGGTTCGAGACCCGCCTGGGCAGTGAGACCTTATCTCCACAATAAATCAAAAAATCAGCGGGCGTGGTAGCGCGTGCCTGTAATTCCGGCTACTTGGAAGGCTGAGGCGGAAGGATCGCCGGAGCCCAGCAGGTTGAGGCTGCGATGACCAGGAGCGGCCACTGCACTCCAGTCTGGGCGACCGAGTGAGACTCCAACTCAAAAAAAATTAAATAAATAAATAAATAAATAAAAGATCAGGAAAGAGAGAAAAAATATAGTACCCCTCTCTCTTGGGGTCCGTAGAGACCAGGATCCTTCTGTACAGGTCAAGGCAATTAATTTAGTACTGGACTCTTAGAGGTTGTCATGAAGTATCTGTCATGAAATGCCTATGTGAAAATAAGGACACAGCTATTTTTTCAAGGCCTAATAAAGTGACTCAGAGGGTGAATAAAAGAAAATGTATTACACTTTGTATGTCTTTTACAGTTCCTTTCCATTATATTTCATGAGAACTTGGGTTTGTGGAGGACTCCTGAACATATTCACAGGAAGTCTAAATGAAGAGTGGAAGTTATAAAAACTTTGTGTGGAGGAGAGAATTAAACATTTTTAAGTCTTAATTTTGTATTTTTTAATTACGAAATAACACAATTACCTAAATACTATAGAAAATTGATAAAACAGAGAGAAGTTAAGAAAACTAAAATAAACTCTAATACCATTGTGTAAAAGAATAGTTCTTTTGTTTTTCTTTTTTCTTTTATTAGAGACAGAGGCTTACTCTGTCACTCAGGCTGGAGTGTTGTGCTCCAATCACAGCATCATAACTCACTGCAGCCTGAGTTCAAGTAATCCTCCTGCCTCAGCAACTGAGACTGCAGGTTCATGCCACTATGTCTGGCTTCTTTTTTTCTTTTCTTTTTTTTTTTTTGGAGACACTATGTTGCCCAGGCTGGTCTCAAATTCAAGTGATCCTCCAGCTTCAGTCTCCCAGTGAGCTGAGATTACAGATATGAGTCATTGTGCCTGGCTACAAATTTTATACACATAGTTTTTACTTACCAAAAGACCATACATAGGTTTTATAAACTGTGTTTCACTCAGTAATGTATTTTGATTCTAGAGGAATAGAAAGTCATAAAAGTTTTGAGGTAATCTTAGGGGAGAAGAAAAAAAGAAAGGCACCAAAATATTGGTAGGTGATTAAATGGAAAAATAAAGACTAATTTAGAATCATCTTTTGGACTCAGAGTATAAATAGCTATCTAATTGCTAGGCTTAAGCACACTCAACTTTCTCTACAGATATCCTAATTCTTCCTTCTTGAAGTCTGATTCATCTAAAAAATTGGTGATCTAATTTTATTTGATTAATATTCTTATATCGAACCATAAACATTATTTGGGATGCAAAGAGTTCTAGCAAATTTTTGGAAGACAAAAAAAAAAAAAAAACTATCTAATTGCAACTGTGATAGTTTCTTCCAGTTTGGGGGACATGATTAGAGGAGAGAGAAGTTACATATACAATAAATAACACTACTTTTTTCAAAAATTCAATCTGGCTGACCTTTTCTCTAATTAATTCAAAGCTGAAGACTGTCCACTGAATAGTTTAAAAGATACACTGACCAATATAGTAACTGCTAACCACATGTAGCTGTTCAAATTCAAATTTAATTTAATTATTTTTATTTTTAATTGATGCATTGTAATTGTGCATATTTATGGGGTGCAATATAGTGTTTTGATAACATCTACAGATATAGGTACATTATACAAGGATCCAATCAGGGTAGTTAAGTGTTTCTATCACCTCAAGCACGTATCATTTCTGTGTGGTGAAAACATTAAACACTCTGTCTTCCAGCTATTTCGTAATATATAATACTTCACTGTAAACCATCGTCACCCTATCGTGCCACAGAACACTAGAAGTTACTCCTGCTATCTAATTGCAGCTTCGCACTCATTGACCAATCTCTCCCCACTCTTCTCCCCAGCCATCTCTCCCACGGTTCTACTCTTGGCTTCTGTGAGATCAACATTCTTTTTTCTTTTTTCAGGTTCCATATATGTGTGAGATCATACGGTATCTGCGCTTCTGTGTCTGGCTTATTTCACTTAACATGATACTTTCCAGTTTTATTCATGTTGTCACAAATGAATGGCAGAATTTCATTCTTTTTAATGGCTCAGTAGGATTCCATTGAGAATAGACCACATTTTCTTTGTCCATTCATCCATTGCTGTACACGTAGGTTGATCCCATATCTTAACTGTTGTGAGTAGTGCTGCAATAAACATGGGAGTGCAGATGTCTCTTCAGCAGACAGATTTCACTTCCTTTAGATATATGCCCAGTAGCAGGATTGCTGATTCATACAGTGGTTCTATTTTTAATATTTTGAGAAGCCTCCATCATGCTTTCCAAAATGGCTATACTAGATGCCAATCCCACCAAGAGTGTGTGCTCCCTTTCTTTTCCCACATCCTCATCAACACTTGTTTTCTTTTGAGCTCTTATAATAGCCATTCTAACAGGAGCTAGATAGCATCTCATTGTGGTTTTGATTTACATTTCCCTGATGATTAATGATATTTAGTATTTTTTCATATAATTATTGACCATTTGTGTGTCTTATTTTGAGGAATGTTTATTAATGTCTTTTGCCTATTTTCAAATTGGGCCTTTTTTTTTTTTTTTTTTGCTGTTGTTTAAATTCCCTACATGTTATCATAGATATTTAACCCCTTTTCAGATGTATATTTCACAAACTTTTTTTCTTTCTGTAGGTTATCTCTTCACTGTGTTAATCGTTTCCTTTGCTGTTCAGAAGCTTTTTAGTTTGATGCCATCCCACTTGCTTATTTTTCTTTTGTTTTCTGTGCTTTTGAGGTCTTATCTTTAAAATTCTTGCCCAGTCCACTGTTGTAAAGCATTTATCCTATGTTTTCTTCTAGTACTTTTACAGTTTCCAGTTTTGTGTTCAATTCTTTAAATTCATTTTTATTTGATTTTCATGTATGATGACATGTAGAGGGTCTCCATGTGAATATCCAATTTTCTCAGCACCATTTATTGAAGAGACTATCTTTTCCCCAGTATGTGTTCTTGGCATCTTTGTAAAACAAAAAAAAAAATAAGTTGGCCATAGTTATGTGAATTTATCTACCAGCTCTCTGTTCTGTTCCACTGGTCTCTGTCTGCTGAACCTGTGCCATGATGTTTGGGTTACTATAGCTTTGTAATTATTTTGCATTTGGGTAGTGTGATGCCTCCAGCTTTGTTATTTTTGCTCAGAATTGCTTTGGCTCTTTGGGGTCTTTTGTAGTTCCACATGAATTTAGAATTTTTTTTTCTATTTTCATGAAGAATGACATTGGTATTTTGCTAAGGATTACATTAAATCTGTACATTGCTTTGGGTAGTATAAATTAAAATTTTAATTTCTAAATCACACTAGCCACATTTCAAGCACTCAATAACCACATGTGGCAAGTGGCTAAGAAGCATTGGGAATGCAGATTATAGAACATTTCCACCACTAGAGAAGGTTCTCTTGGACAGCACTAGCTTTAAGCATTCAGCACTAACCTATTTGTAGTACCTGAAAAGGCTGTCTAGCTGTGTATTACTTGCCTGCCATCACTTATTAGACTTTAATTCTGGAAATGTTTTGTGTTGGCTTGTTCCTGCCTTCATCTATCCTTGTTTATAATTCATGGAGTTACCTGGAGAAATGTGAACACCCCCGTGCCTGGATGAATAGATTGTCCTGGGCTCAGCAGCATCCTAAGACAGAGGAGTGCCTCAAGCAACCAATCTTTTCTGCACAAAGTTTATTGACATGAGAACACAGTTATGAGCTTCAATGAATAAAGCAAATTTTTGAAGCCCTTGTTAAAGAAAAGATTTATAAAGGTCATTTCCTGCTCAAAAGCACATACTCCATCAGCAGAAAGCCCCACTGCATAACTCAGTATACTTGACAGCATCACCACAAATCATCCTGACCAATCATGTAAGAGCCCTTTGGAGAGCCAAATTTTCAGGAATCCAGACTGCTGAATGCTGGTCTTCTGAGGAGCAGAGGCAGTGAGAGAAGAATGCCCATGAACACCAGAGAAGGGACTCTTCCTCAAAAATAAGTGTACAACCAGACCAACTGCTACTGTGGGCAGTCAGCAGTGCTCTTATGATGTGTAGGGTGTGAGGGGTACACAGAGTCAGGCTGAGTTAGTTATGGAGTATTCACTAGCAGTCCTTCACTGGTTTCCTTTTAGAAGGTATACACACAGCAGAGATCACCAGCTCATTAGGACCTGAAGAACCGACTTGGACAACTTTTTCCAAAATGTGTGTCACAAACCGTTCATTTCGGAAACATCCAGGAACTTGTTTAAAAACAAAAGCAGGTTTTTGACCCCATTCAGACCTATTACATCAGAATCTGGGAGTGGAATCCAAGAACTGTGTTTTATTTTTTGTTTGTTTGTTTGTTTTTTGTTTGTTTTTTTTTTTTCATTAATCAGTATTTTTTATTATGGTTTTGTGGGGTACAGTTAAGGGTTAGGTGTACAATGACGTTTCATTCAGGCACCCTGTAGATAAGAAGTGTTTTCCCATCCCCTGACAGATATTTGCTACTGTTAATCCCATCCCCCTCCTCCCCATAGTTTCCCAGTACCATCCGTCATTTTCTCATAGTATTGCATTGGATGTTCAAGGTCCATTATATGAGTGAGAACATGTGATATTCGGATTTTTGTTTTTGTGAGAGGTCACTG